>NW_017307265.1:561576-565838 GCF_000935625.1 Nanorana parkeri | reverse complement strand
CCCCCCCACCCCCCCCTTCCCTCCCCCCCCCCGGGGGTCCCCCCCCCCCCCCCCCCGCTCCGTTCCTCTAGCGCTGAGTGGAGGGACGGACGGGGGAGCGGGCGGGTACAACTGGCTCTGCCTCTAGATAGGCAGAACAAGCTGTCACTCATGCAGCTGGGTGGATCTCGACAGTAATGTCGCGATCCGTCCCCGCTGCAGCGGTATCAGTATATCGCAAGCTGTAGCTTGCAATATACTGAGCTTTGGATCCCGGGAGGGCGCTAGTATATGTCCTCCCGTGACCCTTAAGAGAACTATGGGGAAAAACACTTACCTCATAGTTCTCCTTTAAAGTACCCTAAAACCTTCTGAAGACATGCATCTCAGGTAGTCTACAGCACATACACCGCTGTGCAGGTGATTGGAATGTAATTCTCGCCTATGTGAGAATTCTGGAAATGATGGGAATGTCTCCAAAAAAAAAAAGGTATGGGGGGGGGGATGTAAATGTTGAATTAACGTAGAATAGGGGGGTTAGAAGGGCAATTAGGTAAAGAGTGTTGAGTGGCAGAAGGCCTGCTTTCAAGTCCTTTAAAACTACAAGTCTATTGAAGACTACCCTGTCTACAGGATGACAACGCTGCTACACAATTTCCCTGCAGAGTGGACAGTATTGTCACCCTGGTAAATGAAGTGTAAAAATAACATATCTACTGGCAAGATGAACAGATGTTAAAACTATGTTACAGGGGGACACTGAAAAACAAAAGCTGCTTATATATAAACTATTTATATTTTCACCATAGTTCCTCTTTAGGCAGCCAGACACAAAACAGCCGAGACCTTTATATAACTGTAACTGAATCTTCTGTTTCACGATTGAAAGAAAAGAAAATGATGCTGCATTGTGGTAACACCTTTTTTTGGTCCCACCCCCCCCCCCCCCCCCCCAAGTCCTAAAAAATGAAGATAATAGTATCCATACCAGTATACAAATAATAGCTTTTACAATGTAAGTACTCCCATTGTAGTTAAATACAACTATAGGTATTTCAAGCTGCTGGGAAGGTCAAAAAAGATTAAGATTTGACAGAAAAAAAGATCCCCGGTCTCTAGAAGCTTGCAGATCTTAGTTAAAGGAAGAATGCACCGAGTATATGTTTCCTGTGGAAAGTCATAGCAGTGCTTACTGCATTTTTTTAAAAGAGAACCATTCACATTTGGACAACCTGCAGTTTCTTATTGGAGGTGAAAGCATGTCTTCCCACCCTGCGGCTGCTCTTATACCTTTTACATTTTAAGGAAGCTGCTTTTCAATTCAAATACATTTGCACTGGGATTTTTTTTAACATTCCATCATCAGAATATGGAAGACCAGATGCTAGGTTTTTCCTGCCATGTTGAATGAGAGAAAAAAAAAGCAATAGGTGTATGGCCAACTTAAAGTGTATTTCCACTTTTGCAGTCAGATTTGAGAAAACCCATCTATGTGTGTTCCATTCCCACAGCATACCAAAACATATTAAAAAGAAAATATGTCTTACCTTTTAGATGTTTTATTGCAGCATGCAACATGACTGAATCCAGGTTCATAGTGAAACAAAGTCCTTACAGAAAGACTTTGGACTAAAACTTGAAGATTATGTTTCTCGCATGGACTTCATTAACATACAGTGTAGAAGCCATAGTTGTAATCCTTAAATCCATTGTTAGGACAGGCAGTGTTCAAATCTACCTTACAAAATATAATGGGGGGAAGTTATCAAAACTGGAGCAGACACAATCAGGAGCAGTTGCCCATAGTAACCAACCAGCTTCTCTCTTCAGGTTGTTTAGTTAAGCTTTGCAAATGGAAGAGAGAAGCTGATTGGTTACTATGGAGAACTGCTCCAAATTCTGTCTGCTTCAGTTTTGATAAATTCCCCCAAATGAACAAACCCCAGACAACTCTTCCTGACACTACAAAGAAGGAGAAGCAAGTAGAAATGTAACCCTTAACAAGCCAAGAAACCCTAACCCAAGTACAAGCAATTTAAGCAGCAATAAGCATGCTTTAAATATTTTTTTTATCTAATGCGATGTGATTGGGAACATCTAATAAATATGAAATAGGTGTTACACCATATTGGCTGCAAAAGTGGGAATACACTTTGAGTAAGATGCATTTTTCTTAAACCGTTACTAAACTACAATATACAAATGAACTGAACACAAATAAAGTAACTTTCACTTTGTTATTTCTAGTTTTAGAATTGTGTGCGTTGTGTTCTCTGGATGGGAAATAATGATGTTAGCCAAACATGATAGCACGGAGCTTAAAGCGGGTGTCATTTATTATAGAGCTACCAGCCCCAGAACAATCAACAATGTATTTTATGTCCTTCTGCTTTGCTCTAACTTTGTTTTTCAATCCCCATTCACTTTCGTCTGCTTAAAGGAGAACTTAGATTTTTGGTAAAGCATGACAAAAACATAATTGCGCATTTGTAATTTTATGTCACAGAAGTTCTGAAGTCCCAACATACACTCTCCTGAAAAGCTTACCTGAAAAAAATCCCTGTTACGTAGTGAGTGCTGCCTCTCGTCTACCCAACACTTCCAACAATTAACTGGATTCCCAGTGTGCTTTGCGTCTCTTTCCCTGCTGCTTGATGTGATGTAATCTTGATTTCCTAAGACTACATACTAGGGATGCACCGATACTGGTATCAGTGCCGAGTATTTTGGGCGAGTACTAGTATTCGCCCAAATGCGTCGATGCCTAGCCCAATACTTCCGGTATCAGGAAGCCGGGAAGCGGATCCACGCTCCCTCATCACTTGTGACGTGGGAGCCGGCTTCCTGGCCAATCAAGAAGCCGGGCCATATGTAATGACTCGCCGCCCGGCTTCCTGATTGGTCGGGAAGCTGGCCAATCAGGAAGCTGGGTGCTGTGTTATGATGCGGCGCCCGGCTTTCTGATTGGCCGGGAAGCCGGTTTCATGCACCCTCGTCACCTCATGACGAGAGAGCAAGGTAGTCAGCTTCCCGGGCCAATCAGGAAGCCGGGCGCCGCGTCATTACATGGTGCCCGGCTTCTTGATTGGCCGGAAAGCCGGCTCGATGCTGACGGCTTCCCTGCTAATCGGGAAGCCGGGTGGCGAGTCTTTACACGCCACCCAGCTTCCCGGCTAATCAGGAAGCCAAGTGGCGAGTCATTACACGCCGTCTGGCTTCATGAATGGTACTTCCGGTATCGGTATTCGGTATCAGCGAGTACCGGGAAAAAGAATATCGGTACTCGTACTCGATACCAAAATACCGGCATCTGTGCATTCCTACTACATACCCCATCATGCATTACTTCCAGCAAGAGATTATAATGTCACATTGTTCAGATGTAGTTGTAGTTCGGAAGCCAGGCTCTGTGAGTTGTGACACAAGGAAGTTCATTTACACAGAGCAGAGTGAAATTGTGTCCGTGCATCTTCAATAAGTACGTTTATAAGACTGACATGGTGATTATACATGGAATGGAACTTATAGACATTCGATATAGAAATACATATTTGTTTTTAGGTTTTGCTCACAGATACCCTTTAATAAAAATCATTTTCTGCTTTCAACCTGCAGCCAGGAATGATTTTCTACAACTGGCTAATAATTCAGATGCTGCTTCCCTGCACCCATATCCTCTGTACACGAGGACAACCATCGGTTTGTATAACAGTTCGATAACAAAGTTTAGAGACAGAGACTATTTATAGAGAAGTTTAAACAGGCCAGCCATTAGGCAGTAAAAGAGTGAGCGCTCACTACAAAAACTGCTGAACAGCGCTCTCCTCATTGCGCAAAGCGTGAAGCGTGAAATTACACTTCATGAAATGGAGAACAATGGGAGATGAATGGTTTTGAATCACCTGCTAGGAAATATTGGGGAGTTTTTAGACAGTTTGCAATCTTAAAGGATTGTGACATCTCGGTAGCACCTTACAATGCAGAGCTTGACATTTTGTATCCCTTCTGTAATATTCTATAGAAGAGAATGACCTGCAGCTCAATGCAACCTCTACAGCTAGGGAATCAGAGCAGTGCGCTATTAATGATGCATATATATCCCCCAAATGAGCTTGGAGTGCATGGATAGAGCTCCAAATACTCAACATAACATTGGATTCTACATTTACCAATAAGCACATCAACCCTCTTCAATCAGGCAGCACATTATATCTAGAAAATTACAAACAGCTTTGCAATGAGGCAAATCGTCCAGAAAGGAAAAAAATTAATATATATATATA
>NW_017307265.1:545408-561551 GCF_000935625.1 Nanorana parkeri | reverse complement strand
GGGGGGGGGCTGCTCTGAATGCAGACTGTTTGCATCCAGGGCTGAGCATTCATCCTTGACCTCAAGTTATCACTCCTAGAGAGATTACATGCAAACAGCTGCGGACAGCGACAACCTGTGACTGATTTGTACATGCTTCCTGTCCGCTGCTGCCGTACTCGCCTCAGAAATACACTGATCAGGGTGCTGTATGGCCCTGCACGCATGAACCCTAAACGCACATGAAAAGAAGAACAGATTTTCTGGTTTTCCGATTACAGCACATATGCAACGATTCCTACATGAAATTAGCAGTTCATTGGTTTGCCTGGAGTTACCTTAAAGTCCTCGTGCACCCCTGGGCATATTGTAGCTGAAAGCGATAGTCACTACGAAGCTCAAATAGAGGATTTCCATTGTCTTCAATGGCCCCCGTTCACATCTGAGCGTCCTATCACCGGTCCTAAATGACTGTCCCTATAAAAAGTACATGAGCTACTTTTCTGCAGATTTCTGCATTTTGGGCCCCGTAGATTTCAATGGGAAGGCCTGTAAACACACCACACAGACGTTTCCTAGAGTTTTGTAGCGCATCTGTCAAACAAGAGCCAGCTTTCCTCTTTGCAAAAAACACCGGGGAACAAAATGAAGGACAGCACGAGCTTAAAACGCAGGACAAAATGCTTGAGAAACGCGTGTCGACACACATAGGGGGGGAATTTATCTTAGCAATTGCGAGTGTTTGAACATGCACGGAATATATTTGACGTACATTGCACCAGATTTACGATGCAAGTGTAATGTTGTTGATAAATGAGTTGAATAGAGTCCAGAAAAGAAAACTTGGGGACTTCATAAAGGGTTATTAAACCCTTCCGTGTTTTTGCATATATCTACTGCTAGCAAGCAGTAGATATATGCAAAACGGGTTTTTTTTTAAACTTATAAAAAGGGTTAATACTTACCTGTGTCTCTGCCACGCGCTCCCATCCGAACATCTGAAAGTTTCTCGGGCGGCCGCAAGGGATCTTGGGGCGCGCACATGCGCACTTCAGATGTTCGGCCGGGAGACGAGGAGAGGCACAAGGTAAGTCTATGGAGCAGCGTGCACCCGCACAGACTCCGTGGGACATGAGAGAAGAGGAGGACAGAGGAGTCAGCGCTGGATCGGGGACCCGCACCCAGGGCTGGAGGGACAGCTGAAAAGGACAGGAAAGAAGAAGATCGGATTAAGAAACATCATTTCAGGTAAGTCCCTACAGCAAGGGGAAGGGGGGGGAAACATTTTTTTACTTTAATGTCACTTTAAATTGCGATTGTTTTGTTAGATGATGCTCCAGTTTCAGACAGCCGCAGAACAAGTGCAGATGAAAACAGGTGCAAAATATGTGCAATTGAAAAAGTAGTGCAAGCTCGAGTCAAAACAGGGGCACATGTTAAATGACAGATTTGCACATTTAAAAAAAATGATCGAAGAGGCTAATACGGTTGCAATTGTCTTCTGCATTGCTGAGCGTGACGTCACTATTCATCTAAGGAATGACGAGCACCTCAAATCTCAGGAAAAGACTCTCCAGTACAGTACAAGAGGATCTACTTGTGAGATTTGAGCTTCTCTGTGTTCCCTAGTACAGGGGTAAGCACCGGTCCGGATTTCCCACAAGGCCGACCAAGGCCCGGCCTCGGGGCAGCAGAGAATAGAGTGGGAGCAGGGGTGTGGAATTCCTATCTCCCGGGGGTCATTCAGTTGCGGGCGCCGCGGGGGTAGTTGTTTTCTACATTTAGCCCTGCTTTGGGCAAGCAGAGCAAAATGTACAGCGGGGAAGCCGCCGCTTGTTTCTCACAAGTGATCTCGGCGATGTCGCCAAGATCACTTGTATGCAGCCTGCAGGTCTGCCATTCTCCATGGCGGGGGGGGGGGGTGGGGGGGGGGGGGGTTGTGGCTGGTAGGGGGGGGCATTGAGGAACCTAGCCTTGGGGAAGCAGAGATAGTGAATCTGGCCCTGGGTAAGCACACTCCGGCCTTCCAGCTGTTGTGGAACTACAAATCCCATAAGACATTGCAAGATTCTATCAGCCACAGGCATAACTCCCAGAGAAAATGCATGACGGGATTTGTAGTTTCACCACAGCTGGAAAGCTGGAGTTTGCCCACCCCTGCCCTAGTATCTGTCCAGAAGACATGTGAAGTCACCCTTGCCTGGGTACTGTGGACGTAAGACAAGGTCATATCATCTAATTTTTTGCCTTTAGACATACTATCTCAGGCGCAGGGGGCCTGAACATTATAAGCGGACCTTGCATTTTACTGCAAGGTCAGTGTTCAGAAATATATGGTACTCTTCAGAGAAATCAAGTGGCGCAGCTCCTGCAGTGACAACTCACTTTGTCTCGGCTACTCCCCTGTGGCTACATCTTTTTCCTGTCTCCTTGTTATCATGTTGTAAAGGTGTTTGAGGACCGTGACCATGAAATGGACGAAGTGACTGAAAACCAACCAGGACTCAGCATTGTGCGGAAGAGCACACTTCCATAATTTTCATAGGACAAAAGGGGCAGAATTGTGAAGAGTCATCTTTGTAAATGGCTTTAATTACCTGTCCTGCTTGAAGCCACTTTTATAGCATTGACGGTGACCAGGGGGAAGTATTACAATGGGTGTTCTTTGAAATGGAGGAAAAGACGCACAGCTATCTACAGTTGTCTGCAGAAGACTTGCACGGACACGGCATTCTGATGGATTTCCCCAAAGCAGAATGATTCCCCGCTGCACACCACGGAAATGTGAAACAACAGGCGATCATAGAATGCTACCATTTGATTTGGATATATACTCACTGAAAGTATAAGTACCGGAAATCTATCTCTATATTAGCTTTCATTATTCCTGTGCATGCCTGAGGGACTTTACAAAATGAAAACAGTTCCTATATATGTGTTTAGCTGTTTGGCATTAATGCAACCCTGTCAGCAGAAGTTAAAGCTGCGATCAAAATGCTGCAAGCACTATTTTGATCGCACCGGACCGGACCGCAGGCATAGTGTGCCTTGCAGTCGTGTGCGGCTGATCGCATTGTGGCCAGAGGGCGTGACTACGGTGCCATTCACTTCAATGGCCCGCCAGGCCGCCTCCTGCCCCCCAGTGTGCTGGCCACAATGAGAGGCAGTGCGTTCTGGCCAGAATCGGACCGGAACGCACTGCATCTGGTGTAAATGGGCCCTTAGACAGGTCCCTGGAGCCTCTCTCCCCTTCCAATGCAGCAGTCGAAGGTCCCTGAGTCATCACATTCTATACACAGTGTATAGGACCAGTGTATACCTTTTTTGCGACACACAACGCGTGGCAAAACCGCACAATCCGCCCAGCGCAACTGCGCTGCCATTAGAAAATAATGCCACCCACAGTGAGATCGGCCGCAGTGGGGGGACTCCGTCACTGAGTGGCAATCCGTGCGGTTTTGTGCACGATTGCACAAAACCGGTCAGGAGTCGCCCAGGTGTAAACCTAGCCTGAAGTTCATTGATGTTAGTGGGCAAACGCACATAAAATGTGCGCAAAAATGTGCAAACACACAGCAAACGCGCCTTTTCAAACGTTTCCTATTGAGTCTATGGGACCAGAGCGAGCTGTAATATGCCAAATAAAAGCTCTTGTACTTTTTCCAGCGACAGGCGTTTTGTTTTTTTGCGACACAACGCTCAGACCTGAACACGGCTATAGAAATGAATGGGATATTTTTTTGGACATATTTTTTGAGCGTATCCTAGCACAGAAAAAGCACCAGCTTATAAAAAAAAAAGACATGTGCAAATTCTCCCTCTAGTGCTCTGAGCAAATATTTGCTTTTCTGGACAGCGAAAGGAGTGCAAGTTAAAACAAGCAAATGTTCTGAGATCATTCTTAGAATCAACACACACTTTCACTTCCTCAATTAGTCTTATCTACCAGGGGCGGGTCTAGGTACATAAATATGATTACTACTAAAGAAGGCAAAAAAAAAAAAAGGCAACGCAAGAGATAAAAGATAAGATAAAGAAAATGACACAATTGTATTATGTACACTGTTTCATCTACCTAAGGATCTGTTAAGCTAGACTTGTGGTTCACACACTTGTGCCATAGCCAAGAAGACTGACTACACTTTTTGCAGGTTCAGCTTTACATTTCTGTGTTCCTGTGTTAGCGGTCTGCTCGTTTTAACAGAGGTGAGGGTGCTGATTCAATGTCCGTTCAACAGGCTGAAGGTGAAGAGCTGACATAAAAAGCTGCAAAACTGAAACAGAAAATAGGGGGCTATATGGCTGTGCAATGCAGCAGAGGTGTGTGTATCACAAGACAGGCAGAACAGGTCCCTGGGCTGGTAAGACAGCTAAAAAAAAAAAAAAAATGATTAACACTTTGCAATTTCTTACAATCATATGTTACTCAGACCATGCTCACAGCTAGGGCTGCATCCAACTAATTGATTAATCGATAAGAATACTTCTCAATTATTGTCTTGATCATTAGTTGGTTGGATCCCCTAGCTCTCTCCTCCTTGCTGGAGGGTGGTCACAGCAAGGAGTGGGCGGGTGCAATAGCCAGCCTGCTATTGGCTATTTCAATTTGAAATGGTCAATAGCAGGCTGGCTATTGCACCAGCATACTGCCTGCTGTATGTACATTCAGCTGCCATCTGCGGAATCTTGCCACTGGCAGCTGTCATTCCCTGGCTGAAGCTGTTCAAGCGCCATGTGCTTACATTACAATTCTTTTAAAAAAATTATAAAAAGGTGGGTTAAAAAGTCATTTCGGTTTCTGCCTGACAAATTCTGCTGCAGGAGGTGCGTTGCACTGCCATTCATTTCAATAGCACCCCAAACACGCCTCCCACCCACAGTGTGATTGCCCGCACTGGAATGCACGGTACCGCAATGCTGTGCGCTCCAGTGCGATTGCAAAAAATTGTGCATGCAGTTTTATTCTGAAGTAAACTTTATGTTTGTAACACTGCATTTGTGTATTTTATTTTACATTAAAGGAGAACTATGGGGTTAAGTCTTTTCCCCATAGTTCTCCTTAGGGTAACGGGAGGACACAAAGTAGCGTCCTCCCATCACCCTAGGCTCAGTATACCGCGAGCTGTAGCTCGCGGTATACTGAGACGCTGCAGCTGAAGCGGATCCCGACAAATTATGCCGGGATCCACCCAGCTGCGTGAGTGACAGCTGGCTCTGCCTATCTAGACGCAGAGCCAGCTGTACCCGCCCCCTCCCCCATCCGTTCCGCCAGTCAGCGCTGGAGGATCGGAGCGGGGAGGGGAGATTACAGCCCCTCCCCTGTCATGGCAGAGAGCTGTGACAGGATCGAGAGGTGAGCGAACGCCGGTATGTGTTCGCTCACCTCCCGATCTACTGAGCCGACCTGTGACAGTCTCATTGTCACAGGTCGGCTAGAACTATGAGGTGAGTGAAAAGCACTCATCTCATAGTTCTCCTTTAAGAATGGTATTTATTTCTTTTTATCTGATTAATCGAAGAAATAATCTGCCAACTAATCGATTATGAACATAATCATTCATTGCAGCCCTACTCACAGCTCTGCCATTGATTTTAAAGGTGCTAGTTAATATCTTATGTGCTACACTGACGTATTCATGTGCTGGCCAAAAAAAAGGGCAGGTCCGTTTATCACTGCATCATCAAATGCTGTTGTAAACCCTATTGATGGCAATCAATCATTGGACGTTGTAGGTCCTATTGATTACCAAAAAGAGGGCAGGTCCTTTTTTTAGTGCATCATTGCCTGTTGCACAATTGATGGCAAGGGAACATATAAACACGCATGTAACATACATTTTCAGCACATGGTAACCAGCCCCATCCACAGCACCCTCAGTTCTACATGACAATTCATTGGATGGAAGAAGCAGATGAAATAGCTCAGAACGCATGAAACTGCACATGAATGCATGTGAAAACCACCTGTTTGAAATGCACATGAAAATGCACAGAAAGGTGTGACCCCAGCCTGAACATGGCGGCTGGATTCGTTTTAATTTTTCAGGTCTCTTTTACCTGGTGATCCTACCAGTAACATACCTCCTGTCCTAGGGTGACCACACACAGTAATGTATCTGTAGAGAAGCAGTGTGGTCACCCCAGAGCAGAACTACAAAACACCTCCATCTCTTTTCCCCAGAAAAGGGGGGTTCTATAGTCCAAGAGATAGTTGGGATCAAAACTAAATGAAAAAAGAACAACACAAGCAGAAGCACAGGAAGATACCGGCTCACAAGATTTCTGTGTAGGACCGAGAGGCGTAACTAGAAATCACAGGGCCCCATAGCAAAATTTTGTATGGGGCCCTGTGGTTTCTAGATACACCCACTTGATATCCCAAACAGCCAACCTGAGAGTGACCCTGCAGAGGCCACCATAGACTCTCTATGGTAGGCTCTGCAGGGTCTCAGGTGGGCTGGTCAAACCCTCTTACCTGTCAGCCCCTATCCGCTGTCCGCCTCCTCCTCCCCCACGGTCCGCCTCCTCCTTCGCTGCCGACGCCGGGCCCAGCCTTCTCCTCCGCAGCTGCTGGCTGCCAATGATTCAGCAGTGGCTGTGAGGAGGGACGCGCCGCTGCACAGATGACTGACAGGTTGTGAGTAATCTGGACCATGGCGTGTTCCCCCTCACAGCCGCCAGTGACAGCCAGCAGCCTGATATGCCATAGCGACCCATCAGGGGATGTCCTGGCCGCGCCCCCCTGTGCCCCATACCTGCCTGGGTCGCTATGGCGATTGTTCCGCCACTGGTAGGACCCATTTGTATTTTATTTTTTTATGCAAATAAGGTCACTGTAAATCTAATCAGAACATTCAATAATGCCACCAGAGACTTAACAAACGTCATTTGAGATTTCATTTGATTTTAACATTCGATTTTAGAATGAATGGAGTTTCCTGAATGAAAACCACATTCACTGTTAGAATTCAGAAGAACACTTTCCTTCATGAACCTTCGATTTCTTTTATTTATTTTTTTGTCACTGCTGTCAAAATCGATTGTCAATCTGACCCCATTAACTATTTAAAAAAATGAACGAATATTCTAAAAACAAATGTTCTTCTCAGAAACTCTACTGGTATACGGCCATCCTAAGGTTTTATATGCACTTTCAGTGCATTGTTCAGCAATCTTCCTTTACACAAATAACACATTTTTCATCTGGGATAAGGTTGTGTATTTATCAGGTGTTACATATCATGACAATTCCCACATACGCTTTTTCTTTCTTTCAGACCTTCCGGAACTGCAGACTAAAAGATGAATTTCTCTCTCGCCATAACCCAAAAATCTTAAAGGCAGTTGAGATTTCCATCTGAATATAAACAAGGTAATAGGCTGAACTGTAAAGCAGGCCCGTAAAATATTCTTCTTCGCGTGCGCTTGCCGATGGAGAACCTTGTGTGACATTCACCGCGCTAATAACGCAGGTGAGCCGGGTGCTGTTCTCGCTCCCCCAACTGAACAAGTTAATAGTCTGTCAATTCAATCAGAGAGGGGTCAGCTGTGGCAGATGAGATTGTGAAAACTGTAATACAGACAGAGGAGGAATCCATACCTTCATTTACATGTCCCTAACCATGCTCTTAATAAGACTTATTTGTGTACAAATAGATTGGCTCGGCGAGGAGAAAACAAAACCCACAGTCATAATCGCTGCGGTCCTGAGCAAATGTGTAGTCATCTCATTATCATCGACATCTCCGAGCCGCCGGTGAAAATCTATAAGATTGTGAGGCCTCGCATTATGCTAATGGGCCTTGCTCTGGCAGAACCTCTCTGCAAATAGGAAGGAATGGAAGAGTTGCAGCTGCTGCTGCTTACGCCGAGATGCGGTTCACGGGGTGACGGATTTCTCCTCTACCTGGAATTGAACATGCATCATAATTACATCCGTCAGCATCTCTCGAAGACTCGAGAGCCACAAAACATGCGTGTTCACTAGGACAACCTTCAAATCAAAGAAACACGGGGACAGTTATGTTTAAATCGGAACAAATATGCTTAAAGTAAATCTGTCGTAAGAGACATAGGGGAAGCTGCCATTGCTGGCCTCCTTATGAAACTGGTAGGTGGCTGGCTGTTAAAGAAGAAAATGTTTCCTAATTCTTGCAGTGGCACTACCCCCGCACTGCAACGGTTGAGTGCTCACTTTGTCTAGGTGCAAAAATAACAAAGTTATAATCACCCAAACCTCGGAGCCAGCTGGGTATTAAAGCGCCCCTCCAGCCTGTCTTCTCCTCCACTGCAGCAATGGATTATCCTTCGGTGCCCTCATGTCCAATACATGTATAGAATAGTCTCAACAGGTCACCGGCACACACACAGATGAATTCAATATCTCTTGGATATGTTTATTGAAGAATGTCACGTCATGTCATTAGTAGTGATGGGCTCGGGCGTGTTCGCAGCTCCACGTGCCTGCCGAGCCCGCCAGGAAGCTGACAGCGCGCAGCGCCAATCACAGGTACTGAGACATGTTCATGGTCCGCAGCTGCAGAGATCGGGAAATGTCTCAGTGCCTGTGATTGGCGCTGCACGCTGTCAGCTTCCTGGTGGGCTCGGCACGTGGAGCTGCGAACACGCCCCAGCCCATCACTAGTCATTAGAAGCTGAAGCTAGCGTTTCGGGACCTCGCAGGGACCCTTTATCCGAGCGACATAGTGACATAGCCCTGATGAAGGGTCCCTGCGATGTCTCGAAACGCTAGCTTTAGCTTCTAATGACATGTCGTGACATTCTTCAATAAACATATCCAAGAGATATTGAATTCATCTGTGTGTGTGCCGGTGTGACCTGTTGAGACTATTCTGAGCTTTGCACGGCGCCATCCGTGTGATCACCAGAGCACCACCATTGAAAGGTTGCAGACCGCAAGGAGTGCAGGTGGTTCTTGGAAACAATACATGTATAGGACATGATGACTCACGGGACCTTAAACCGCTGGAGTGGAGGGGGAGAGAAGCTGAAAGGACCAGCCAGCTCAGAGCATCAGGTGAGTGTAACTTTGTTATTTTTGCACCAAGACCAAACCAAGCAGTTAACCCTTGCAGTGGAGGATCCATCCCGTCTGTGTACGAGTACAGACAGCCGCACCTGCACGGATGTGCAGCTCGGGTGAGCATGCGGCCGCGTACTCCCATAGAGAAGAACAGGCTGCTGCAAACAATCACACGCAGCACCTGTCATTCCCGGGAGTGGCCCGTTATGGCAGCGCATGCCGCACAGATCTGTCAGGGGCGGCTCTTAGCAGTGTGCATGAGGCCTAAGGGCCTGTTCACACGACGTCCGTTTTGTGTGCTGACCGGTTCCGTACGCTGCTGCACTCAAAATGCATCCCAATGTATCCCTATGTGTTTTATGGGCTCCAGTTCTCACGTGCGCAGTCCGTTCAGCTTACGACAGAACAAATACTGCATGTCACATTTTGTCAGGTCCGGAAACGGAACGGAAATGGAACGGATACGCAAACGCGTCAAAAACGCACTGCGCTGCAGCTAACATACTAACAGCCCCACTTTTTTTTGCTGGAACGCATCAGCAGCTCCACGTCTGCTGATCAGGACCTGATCTCATGCGAACAGGCCCTAAGGGCCTGTTCACATGAGATCAGGTCCTGATCAGGTCCTGATCGGCAGACGTGGAGCTGCTAATGCATTGCGTTTTTGGCTGCGTTTTGGATGCGTTCCAGCTGGAGTGGGGCTGTTAGTATGTTAGCTGCAGCGCAGTGCGTTTTTGATGCGTTTTTGACGCGTTTGCGTATCCGTTCCGTTTCCGGACCTGACAAAATGTGACATGCAGTATTTTTTCTGTCGTAAGCTGAACGGACTGCGCACGTGAGAACTGGAGCCCATAAAACACATAGGGATACATTGGGATGCATTTTGAGTGCAGCAGCGTACGGAGCCGGTCAGCACACAAAACGGACGTCGTGTGAACAGGCCCTAAGGGTTGGTTTACACTATTGCGCTGCAGCAATGGAAATGTTATCGCAACGCACACTGGTGTAATGTAGTGCCATTTGCGTTGCAGCCCAATGCAGCAACATGTTTTGCCATACGCAGCCAAAAATAATGCATGCATCTTTTTTGGTGTGTTATGGTGCGTTAGGCAGCATATTCAAATAAATAGGCTGCCTTAAGACAAAGCATGGCATAACATGCATTATATGTCCTAATGTAGTGCAACTGTGTGAAGAGGCAGTTAATGCAGGGGTAGCAAATTTCTATGGAATTCAGGAGCTAGTCTGTCCAATCCTGGAGCCAGCAAGGTATTTTTTAGGAGCTAACTAGAGAAAACCTAAAATGTTAAGTGTCAGCTGTAAGTTCCAAGGAGCATTGGCGACCTGGCTCCTGGGATTTGTTCAGCCCTGCCTTAAAACTTCATCTGATACAAGGATCAAAGAGATCCAAGATATGTCCACAGTAATATTTAGAAGAGTCTGCTGGCAGGAGCGGAGAACAAAGCAAAATTACCAATTATGAAAGGAGGACAAAGCAATGTAAGATGCAGGACTATATGGCGAATATGTCAGAGCTAAAAAATATATAAATATGACCTGAAGTTTAACATTGTGTTATCTATGCCAGCACGCCGACCGCGTCTGATAAACAATTAATAAGCAATATGGAAATTTTAAGGTCAAGTATTCCTTGTAAAAACCAGTTTAATTGCCTGCTATAAAAATATACTACTCAATACAACAACCTCTCTTTGGTTAATTGCCAGGCTTCACAAAGGACACACTGACACCCCTTGATGTCAGGAAAATAATAATATTCAGGTATATAAAGGAGTAACAGTAATTATTATGTGATACAGGCTACCAGAATCTCAGGTACAGCAGGCTATTGCTCCGTGAATTGTATATGCAATCCCAGCAAGCACGTGGTAATGGAAGAAATACAAATAACATACAAATTGTATATGTCATGTACGCATGTGTCCTTGTACATATGGGATGCATGTGTAGCATTTACCTGTAGTGCCTATAAACCAGGGCCGGACAAATCCCAGGAACCAGGTAGCCAATGGTGCCTAAAAATTGCAGTTGACACCTACATTTTGCAGTTTTCTTTGGTTGTTGCCAATGGAGCTGGCTTCCAAAAAAAAACTGCTGCTGGCCCCTGGATTGGACAGACTGACTCCTGAATTCCATATTAATGTGTCATAAATAATTATTCAATAATCCATACATCTGCTGTAAGGAACACACGATGGCAAACAATCATGCTGTCCCTCAACCCAGCTCGATCTACAGTCTGTATTCAAAGTAACAGTAAATGTATGTCTCTCCAATCAGCCGCACAAGACCGAGGTCCATAAAAATCCAACTTTATTGTTGTAAATTCCATGCAAAGTTCAAAATACAAGGTATACACCACCATAGTATCTCTCCCACTCCAACGGCTCTCACGCGTTTCACCGCCTGGGTTTAACCATAGACCTCTATGATTAAGCCCAGGTGGTAAAACGCACGACAAGCATTGGAGTGGGAGAGATAGTATGGATTTTTATGGACCTCCGTTCCGTGCGGCTGATTGGAGAGGTATTGTTTGACAAGTGGGAGCACACTGCAGCCTGCACCCGATGTCTGTATTGATCTGCAGTCTGGTGGAATTGGCATGGTGAGTCTTTTGCAGTAAATTAATGTACTGTACATATTAAATTGTGACATTTACAAATGCAAACAATATTAGATACACTGTACTAACTACAGCATACTAAGAAACAACGCTATACCCAACAAATAGAATGCATAAGACCTCTTGCACATGGGCACCCGAGCCCATGCCACGTAAATTCTGGAGGTTTTTTTTTCTCGCCCAGGAAGCCTAGGTGTTGTGTATAGCACGTGGAGACATGAAAAGCCGCCCGCAGCTATACGCTGGTATATGCCAGTACTTGTGTAATCACTTGCATAGCGTACAAGCCTATTGTAATTTACTGAGCATGCACAAAGTGTACGCTCCATTCGGATCTCTGCACAGCAGCATGGTGTGCTACACTGCAGTGATCAACGGTGCTATCCACAAAAATGCAGCATATCTGCACCTTTACACACCTCAAACACACCAGCATTGTGGTGTAAATGGGGCACATAGAAAACAATTTCTTCTTTGTGCCCTAATGGTGACCTGCATTTATCTTGTGTAGATCACCAACAATGGTGTGAATGTCGCCTGAATAGTCCCTTGATAAATCCAATCCAGTCCGATAAGAGATCTGCATTTGAACCAGGCCTAGACAATACTCTAATGCTCCTTAAAAATGACTGCTGGCGCCTAACTTTTGAGGTCTTCTCTAGTTGTCAACGGAGCTGGCTCCTGGATTGGACAGACCGGCTCCAGAAATCCATATTCATTTTCTCCACCCCTGATATAAAGCATGCGGTACTATGCCCCCATCAGCACATATTTGTTTTAGTTGTTTCTTTAAAAGTGTGGAAGAAAAAAAAGTGGGGTCTGTATGAAAGGCCGGCATCGTACTTGAGTGCCTAGCACAGGAAGAAATAAGGCCAGATGAGCCCTGTGAGAACCTGTCAGTCACAGGAACTAGAATGCAGTATTTCATGTCTCTGGGTACCTCAGGGGTATTATCTGAGAAATCTCTGTTAGAGGAAGGGTATGTTCAACAACTCTGTGCACAATACAGCAATGGAGCTATATAAATCAGCTCTGTATACCAGAAGGAAAGCTTTAGGATCTATTGCACACCTCAGCCGTAAATTACCAACTGAGCTTTCTAAATCTGCCACAGCTCCTCGCTGCCTTGTTTCCTCTGAGGAAGTTGTTTAAATGGCCAACGCTGGAGACATTTTTCTTCTGACAGACAAAGCAAGGACTATATCTGCAGCCATTTTCTGGTTAAAGAACTTCAGACTAAGGCCTCATTCACACAGGGAGTGTTGCCCCGTACAGCGTGAAGGGCTTTTTTTTTTACTTTATGCGCCGGGAGCTGCAGGAAGCATGGGGTCAACTTATGTATGTCTTTGGAGACGCAAGAGCTGTGCTTCCTCAGCCGTACACGTACGTAGACGGTGTATGGACCTGGATGCATCATGTCCGTGTGCAATAAAAAAATTGGCAGGTGTTTTAACCCTTGCCAATTCTATGCAAAACTAGAAAACATTTTCAGATGTACATATACTTTAAACGAATCTCTATAAATGTACACTTAGCACAAACACCACTAAACCACAAACTGACACTTTATGCCCCTAAACGAGGCTACAGACATACAAGCATTCCATGCAATGGCACTCCATCCTTTCTCTGCTAGCAGCTATCCAAGGGATGCAAACTGACCACACCAGCATTGATTTGCTTCTGTACTTGGCGTGGTCAGTTTGTAAAGGAACCAAGGGGAACTGAGAAAACCAACCGGTATTTCTAAGAAACGAAATAAGTCAATAAAGAACAGACTAGAGTTACCATTAACAACATTAAACACAGACACATTTAGCTGATAAGAATTTTGGGGGTAACATACACTCTAAAGAAGAACTTTACCCTTATCTTTGAAATAACAACAAAGACACCTTTAGAAATGTTTAGAGGGTTATTTACAAAAGGGTGAAGAGTTTGGAGACGACAGGAAAAGTGAACAATCTAGGACAACATAGCTGAACTGGAAAGTGAGCTGAATAGGAGAATTTTTCCAAATCAGCTATGTTGTCCTAGATTGTTCACTTCTCCTGCCTTCTCCAAACTCGTCCCCCTTCAGTGAATAACCCTCTTAGTAATGGCAATCTACAAACCGATACTTATATTTTATTGACAACTTTTTATTCCTTACATACCTTATTTTTCTTTTCCTCTCCATTCTTCTCACAGTGGCCATTTTTACTAAGGGCACTTTAATATATCTCCCTTTACTTCCTGGAAATCTGGCACGTGTGACTAGGACATGTGGATATGCACATTATCTCAAGGGAGGAAAATGCCGTTCCTTGAGATCTCGTGAGGTTACAGGTGAGATTTCCAAGCAATGCACTGTGATGTAACCTTCCCATTATGCAATGCTTGGGCACAGATTGCATCACTAATGCCCAAGAGGACCAGGGGAAAAAACGATAATTGTAAGTTCAAGAAAAATATGTTTATTTAACTAATGAAAGTAAAATGATTTCATATCAGCATGCAGAGCTGCATGATAATTAGATTTTTAGTGAAAGGGGGTAAAGGTCCGCTTTAAGCATAACCCTTATTCCTAACCCTTAACCTTAGCTTCGCACTAAACCTCAACCTAACTGCTAAACCTAACCCTTAACCTCACGCCTAGACTGACTCTTACACCTAACAATAAACCTGAAACTCCAATATCCTAGTGCTGACATTATCACATGAAATAGGTTACCATGCCAAAATGTAACAGCATACCATCAAGTCAATTCCCTACAACTAGTATGCCGTAAATATCACGCATTAAAAAAGATCTCTGCAGTATCACACCAACAATGTAAATTTTGGAACCAACATGTAAAACATGTTGTGAATGTGCTGAAGTGACTGTGCTGAAAAACCTGGAACTGGACCAACATGTCAGTGTTATATGCAACTGATCCATAAAATAATATTGCCTTGTGTTCAACATGCTTAATGTGATATTTCAAATGCTGATTAAATCACTTACAATGTATGCTGCTCCTTGTTGTTTAAAAGTTTTAGTTTCCTGCAGAATCAGCTGGTCCCCTGAGCACTAAGGTCCTGTTTTAGAGTGGCTCCTTTCCCTTGCAGGGTCCTATGGAGCCACCCTTGTGTGCAGTAGTAAGCTTTAAGTGTCTCAACAAACACACAGGCACAGCAGGGCAAACCGTCCCCCTGCTCCAAGCTAGTAGATGGATGGCTGCAGTAGATTGTGTTGTCCCTTGTGATCTTGTACTGGTCAGGAAGTGCAGGGTAGAGGAGCTGAGAGAGTTAGAGCTGTTTGGAAACACGATGACTGTAAGTGCTTGGGTAACAATGTAAAGGAATACTTTGCTGGGCAATGTCTTTTTGTTTGATCTGGATTCATTATTGAAAAAAGTTTGAGAGTTTAATACTACTTTAACAGTGTAAAGGCAGCTACTCATATGTCTTTGCTATTAAGAAGTATTATAATGACACATCTTATATTCCTGGCACAGAGCGATCTAATTTCCGAAGGAGTTCGATTTTTCCTGTAATGAGTTATGCAGCATAGCCTTCTAATTATTATAACTATACATATGAAAGTCCAAGCCATGAATGTTACATTTGCAGCTACTGAAGTGGTCATATGAGGACTGAACGGGGAAGTAAAAACATCATTTTAAATTCACAAAGCTAAAGTTTACGCAAAAGCAGCCCAAATCTCTTAACTCCTTCTCCAATATTTTTCATAACAGAATTCATTAAACTCTAGTGAATTTTAGATTTATTTATATGGATAGACCAGACTGTGTTCATATTTCTCTAAACAGGAAAAAATATCTCTGAGCACATGGCTGTGTATTTCAAGGGAATCTGCATTCTCCTACAATTTTCTTTTAGATAAAAACACTAAATAAAAATAGAAATAAAGATTTAATAATCTTAACAAGTACTAAGTGGACGTTGCAGGAAGAAGATGAGAGTTCTACTGGATTAACCTAGACAGCGTTCTGGGATAAGTAAGTGGACCTTGTAAAACCATTGCCTGTGTAATATCAGCTTTAAAGGGCCTGGTCATGGCCGCTCTTTATGGTTGACTGCAACAGCAAAGCAAGAGGATGCATCAGACTTCTTGCTACATTGGACAGGTGGATGCAGAGCCTTGGTAATTTTCCTCCTGCCCGAGAGATCTGCGGTTGACGTCTCATGAGACATGAAGCGGTCAGCGAAAGATAGTCAGACAGTAATGTTTCACTGTGTAGTGTAGCTCTAGAATACAATTTATATACATTGAAAGCAGACCTCGGATGGTGCTGGATGGTACTACTAGCGATATTTTAGTTCTCGTTTTCAGGGGTACAGCACAGTTGTTCTCAGAGTAGGGAATTTTGGCACTGAGAACAAGTCAAAATCCTAATCTCTAACTTAGTCCTCCACCTCAATCCTAATGCTCAAATATGTAGAAAGTCCCTAAAACCAATTTGAATTCCAATATTTTACATCCCCCACC
>NW_017307265.1:510881-545298 GCF_000935625.1 Nanorana parkeri | reverse complement strand
CTTCCTCAAATCGGATTAATTTGCCCTCAACTCTTAACCTCCACTAATACCGAACACCTAAAGTCTAACCTAGTCCTTGACCTAAACCCTAACGCTCAAATATATACATAGTCCCTAACACCAAATTGTATCCCAATACTTTACCCTCCCTCTTTTTCAACCCCTAACAATTTGCCCTTAACTCTTAACCTCCACTAATACTTTACATCTAATCTCTAACTTTTTAAAAAATGTTTCAGTCAAATAATTTTGTTTATGAAGATATACCTCTTAAGACTCAGAGATGTCGTCACTGGGTCTGTCTGCTGACTTTTGCACCGGGTTTTTGGGCAGAGGGTTCGGAAGGCTCCTGTAAACCTCACGGCAGTCTACCTTGGATCTTTTTCAAAAGAATGATAGGAAAGAATTAGGGGTGCGGAAATTAACGATTAATCCATCGATTAATCGTTAATTTCTTTGATCGGTCAGAATTATTTTGATCGATCAAAGTTACTCACCTCTCCGCCGGCTTCCGGGTCTTCCGTCGGAGATCCGGTGATGTCACGGACATCGACGTCACCGGACTCTTCCCCCCTTCCCCGAGTGGCTCTGTCGGCAAACGAAGGGAAGGGGGGAGGAGTCCGGTGACGTCGATGTCCGTGACGTCACTGGACGCCTCCTCTCAGCCACCAAATATTACACTCTGCAGCGCTATCAGAGGCTGCGGTGAAAAGTGTCCATAAGCAGCTATTATGAAACGTTGCACTGCTGGAATGTCCCCCTCAGCTCTCTCTCCACTTCAATTAAGGTACAGCCGAATCACCCTGGGTTCTAAGGCATTGATGGGCAGCCTTGCTTCCTTTGATGACCATGTCCCCTTTAATGAGAGGGTATCCAGAACTTCCCCTTTCCCAGCCCAAGAAGCTGTAATACATTGTAAGGGAGGAAGAATGTATCCCCGAGGCCCTACAGGCATTGAGGGCAACCGCAGGGCCCTGCTTCCAGTGCTGATATGGCACCAAATTCAGGAAAAACCAGCACTCCCAATAACGGCTCATGGCTGCAACACAATGTTTATAGTGTTCCACGCTACCCAAGCAGGGGACTAGGAGCAACACACTGGGCACCAAGAAAGGACGGGGAGAAGAGGGGAGACAGGCAACCCACTTACCACAGCCGCACAGCTTGACATATGAAGCAAGGTACAGAAGCCATTGTGGCAGGCATAACACCTTGTGGCAAGGAGGTCTTCAGGGACGGGGCTTCCCCAGACTGGTGGACCACCTTGGACCTGTATAGCATCCTGCAGCTAACTGTATGTGCGTTATAATTAATCGAAATTAATCGATTAAAAAAATTTCGATTAATCGAACAGGAAAATTTTAATCATTACCAGCCCTAGAAAGAATACATCCCTGAGATCATTTTAGATGTTCCTGCTTCTTCCTGCTGGCCACTGAGAGCTGCAGACTTTAGCTGGTTGTCTGGTTGCAGGCACGTCCAAAGGGATGCCTGGGATGTGTTCTTTCACATAATGTTCAGGAACAAAATGAATGATGGCAGAGAAAGCTAATAGTTGTGAGAGGGGAGCCAACAACAGTACAGATCAGGGGGAGACTTTACTGATGAATGACGGAGGTCGTTCAGACAGGAAATGACGGTAGGCTTAAGATAGCTGCGGGAGATCCAAAGGGTTATGTTGTGGAGATGCACGTTTGCAAGGAATTGAGAATAATCAGCTTCCACACAGGAGAGAACTCGCTACAAGTGGGTGTGTGTGGGGAGGGTGGGGGGAGGGGCAAGGCTGGCATTCAGCTTTACCAAACATACTACATTGCAAAGGAATATGGGAAGTTTACTAAAGCAGAGGATTCACGATCTTATACTTGCCTCACTTACGTATAAACATTTTTAGAACTTGATTAAAGCCTGGATTTTGATTGTTACCTTTAGCTTAGCTTTTTACTTTTTATATATATATATTTCTAGGACTATAAGTGGCAGATGCATATGCCAAAAATGAGTAAGGGAAAAAGTATATCCCCTTCTCCTACCGTCCCGAAAATCAAGACCAGAATCAGTATTATGAGTAAGACTGAGGGCAGAAATATAGACTGTGAGGATGTCAGAAACTGGACGGAAGATAAGCTGCTCTCTTAGAGCCCATTCACAGCAGGGTGGCTGCGGATCCCGCGCTGATCTCACAAGGGTGGTTTTGGGCGTTTTTAATTGTGTTTCAGTGCTGAAAACGGCACTGATTAGCGCGGCAAAAATAGTGTCGGGAGCCGTTCGGACGGGGGCGGTTCGGATTGCGCGGACTCGCGCAGTCACATGAACGGTCCCCATAGCAATGTATGGGATCGATCATGTCAGCGGATCCGTGCGGTCAAACCGCCCCGGTGTGAACAGGGCCTTATACCTTATACCATATACAGTATACAGAGATGTGGTTGAATTTCACAGACCTCTTGTTTGACAACGGTATCCGGCTTTTCATCTATCTATAGCAGGGGTGCCCATTAGGTAGATCGTGATCTACCAGTAGCTGGGGAGAGACAGCGGGGAGAGAGAGAGAGAGAGCGAGGGAGGTTTTTTTTCGTGGTAGATCTCATGTAGCTCCTCATTTCAAAAGTAGATCTTAACACAAAAAATTGTGGGCACCCCTGCTCTATAGTTTCATCTATGACGATATACTTTGTGTAATCTATCTATAGGTTCATCTATGGCGGTATCCTGCTTTTCATTTATCTATAGTTTCATCTATGGCGGTATCCTGTGTGTAATGTATCTGTAGTTTCATCTATAGCGGCATCCTGCTTGTAATCTATCTATAGTTTCCTCTATGGCGGTATCCTGCTCTACATCTATCTGTAGTTTCATCTATGGAGGTATCCTGCTTTACATCTATCAGTAGTTTCATCTATGGCGGTATCCTGCTTGTAATCTATCTATAGTTTCATCTATGGCAGTATCCTGCTTGTAGTCTATCTATAGTTTCATCTATGGCAGTATCCTGCTTGTAGTCTATCTATAGTTTCATCTATGGCGGTATCCTGCTTGTAATCTATCTGTAGGTTCATCTATGGCGGTATCCTGCTTTTCATCTATCTATAGTTTCATCTATGGCGGTATGCTGCTTGCAGTCTATCTGTAGTTTCAGCTATGACAGTATCCTGCTTTACAGCTCTTTACTTTCAGTTTAGTGACTGCTTAAAGGAGAACTATGGGGGTCAGTGTTTTTCCCCATAGTTCTCCTTAGGGTAACGGGAGGACACAAACTAGCGTCCTCCCGTTACCCTAAGCTCAGTATACCGCGAGCTACAGCTCGCGGTATATCAGTAAACCGTGAGCTACAGCTCGCGGTATACTGAGACGCCACAGACGGAGCGGATCACGACGTAGATGACGGGATCCGCCCAGCTGCGTGAGTGACAGCTGGCTCTGCCTATCTAGAGGCAGAGCCAGCTGTACCCGCCCCCTCCCCCGTCCGTTCCGCCAGTCAGCGCTGGCAGATCGGAGCGGGGAGAGGGGAATCCAGCCCCTCCCCCTGTCACGGCAGAGAGCCGTGACAGGATCGAGAGGTGAGGGAACCCGGTATGTGTTCCCTCACCTCCCAATCTACTGAGCCGACCTGTGACAGTCTCATTGTCACAGGTCGGCTAGAAAAGCACTCATCTCATAGTTCTCCTTTAATAACATACTCTATAGTCTCTATTGCCTGTACTCTATTGTCTGTTACTATTTTTCAGCTCCCCACCCCTTTCAACTCAAAATACCAAATCAGACGTCTCTCTGTGTATATGAAATGCTCTTAAGGCAACACCCCCTGCCCCGAGCCGAGGGTGTGAGTAATTTGTTTGCTACTGATATGACCCATTGCTGTCAGTACAGCCCAGTGCTCTCCTAGATACACTTCCACTCTGAATAAGTTTTGGCAGTCCTCTAATGTCCCCTCATGACACGGGGAGGACTCTATTCTAAGAATCCAGTGATTTGTTGCATAACACTCGTATGCAGAAGAGCTAAGCAGTCTGCTCTACCAACAGAATTGCATGTCAGTGTGTTTTCTAATGCAGAAATCATTCTGGTTTCTCTAGCATGTTTAAAAGTACCGTACTCTCAATCAGAATAAAAGAAAAGCTAGCATGCCAATAAACATATTTTTTGCTTTGAGATGATAGACAGAACATTGGATCACAATACACAAAATCGCAATGTGCTGCAATGAACAGAACTGAATGAAATGTCACAAAGGTTAAAGTGAAAACAGCAAATCAGCACTGCTCCCAACGCAGAGCACACCAGCAGCTGATTTCTAAAGGTGCCCACACACCTTGCGCACACTGCCTGTTCGGCATTGCGGTCATCGGAAGCCCGCCCCTCAGGGGGGCTCGGCTTGCGATCATCGCAAGTACGATCTGCCTGTCCAAGATAGGCAGATCCTACATTTTTTTAATTACCTTACAACCATCACAAGACAAAAGTCTTGCAATGGTTGTAAGGTGTGTACCCAGCCTTACATAGCTGTTGGAATGAATGAGCCTTAAGGACCCATTCACACATGTCCAGATCATCTCTAGACCAGATTGTTTCCAGACCCAAAATGCCTCCTAATGTATCCCTATGCTATTTCTGGCCTCTGTTCACACCAGCGCAGTCAATTCCATTTTAACCATACACAAAAAAATTCCAGATGCTACAAAATCACGGGCAAAACGCAATGCACTGCATTCCACATCTGGTCCAAAAAATGGTGTGAACCTGCCCTTAAGCTGGCAATACACTGACTGGGTCGGGAGAAGGGGTGGCAGTCAGGGTTTTGAGTGGGCTTGGGCGAACTGGGTTTGCACCAAGCCCAGCATCATCTCTAATAATAAAAAGAGTAATAGAGCATGGAGATGATCACTGGTGGATAAATAGGCATCAATATTATCACAAACTGAGAATTTATTTTTATACATTTCAATGGGCTGCACTGCTTGCACTTTGTGTAAGTTTTTGTCATTTTCCATATTCATTGTTTTTTTTTGGGGGGGTTACATGCACTGATTGTGGGCGTATGCACTGTTGTGTTGTTGCATGATTCTCTTCTGTCTCTTCCGCCATAAAAGCTTTTTTTTACCATTTGACTTTTTTTTTTTAATGAGTCGCATAGTTTAACGCACAGACCCGGCATGCCGAGATAAAGTAACTCCCGCGTGCACGTGCGGGAGTTACTTCATGCTGGCCAATCAAGAGGCTGAAGACACCGAACCCAAAGGAGGACCGAGCCAAAGATGGAAGTGCCACAGATGAAGGATAGCAGCACAGGAGGGGATCGGTTTGGCGGGTACGTCTGCCATATTGTGCTATTATAATAATATGCTGTACATAGGAGTTCCTGGGGTTTTTGGAAAGCCACTCAACCACCGCTCCAAGAGGGTTAAATCTCTTTATTGAGACAGCAACAAAAACCTGAAAGATATTCTGACCCTTTGCCTCCATACAGGAAGAAAAAAAGGTTTGGGCTGGAATTGGGCTTGAATGGTTAATCTGAAATTTTCAATCTAATTCTGTCTCATGCGGACTGTTCAAAGGCATCGAAAACAAATTCCTCAAGGTGAATCTCTAGTGACCATACGGACAGAGACCAAAATGTAACATTATTCCTTAAGCAAGTTTATTTAAAGGTTATACCAAAGGCTTCTGTGGCCTTCTATTCCACTGGGTACTTACATGTTAGAAGGTCACATTATTGATCTGCCTCTATGCCGTGACCCCGTTTCCACACGTTCTCATGTATTATAAAGGCAGTAGTTTTCTTTCTTTCCAATTTGATTTATAACAGACACATCTTTTTACGATTTCAATGTTAAAATTAATACCACATTTCACTTACTATATTTGTTTAAACCAAACCTGGTTGGGGTTTGTAGCATTTTTCCAAAAAATAAACTATTGCATAAAGCTAAACTTCAGGCTAAAAAGCCGAAATACACAGTTAAAACACAGACTGTATATATGAACGTGTTTACCTGCCAAAAATTCTGAAATTCGGTTTAGCCAGGCATTGCCACCCAGCATAGCTGGCTCAGTGACCTCACTTTTCTGCACTACAGCTTGGTCACCAACCTCCATTGGGGCTGGACCACAAATGTCCATCAATACAAGAATAAGGTCATTGCTCTGCCCTCTTTTACTATCGGTGACCAGAGATATATGAAAAAATTATGATTTCTATGAATACATAACTTTATGAAATGGTGGTATTTTATATTTGCCCAGAGTTTATCTTTACAGAGCAAATCCAGGCAAAAAGTGAAGGGAGCTAATAAGACAATGCAGTAAGCAAAGCAGCCATGCTCACATCAGACCAATGTACTTTAATCTTTGCAATCTCCTGCAGAATAGGTTCAGAATAAGAATCAAGAGTTTATTATATTGTATGCTATGTTGAACGAAGGACAGCAAGCGCCAACAGGTAAGTACAGCTATGCACTTTCTGGGTAATAGGGATGGAGTTATCACGGCTCCAAGCTTGCTTCCTTGATGGACTACAATCTCACATTTAGTTCACTAAATTGTATTGAGATTGTAGTCCATCTCAGGAGCGAGCTTGGAGTGGTGACTACTTTACAACACACAGGACAATGGGGAACAAAAGTAGCCATCCTCCAGAAGGAAGGACAGTGTCAGCACCAATTCAGAGAGGATTTGAGGATCTACAGCCGAGTGATACACAAATAAGATAGTTAAGGTACTTGAATGCATTTTTAAGATTTAACTTCTGAATTTAGTGTCACTTTATTGTGACTCCCATAGATCCTGTTTGTAAAATAATCATGGAAGTGGGGAGGCGGGGCTACATCTCATACATTAGAATATCTTTTTACCTTTATTATTCACATAATATCACTTAAAATCATTTGAGGATGCTAAATCATGCACCATCAACGCTAGTCTCTAGAAATCCTATGCATAGTACCACCAACATATCTCAGTTCATATTATGGTTATGCGACTATAAACATGAACAATTTTGTTAAAATATCATCAAGATCCTGGCCTACTCGTCCAACCTGGCCAGGTGGAGCGAGGATGTCCCCGCTGAGGATATAGTGGACAAAATTCTGGAGGGATACCGCTTACTATGTAAGGCAGTGGGGAATGAACAATGGAGAGAAACTCAGTTCAAAATCATCCACAGAGCTTATATAGCTTTCCAGAGATCATTCTCTCAGAACCAAACCTCTGCATTGACAAACCAATGCCCCAAATGCCATCTGAAGGCTGCATCCCTATTTCATTGTTTGTGGGCATGCCCACATATTCAAAGGTTTTGGACCCAAGTTCTTCATCTGGTGTCCTCTGTCATTGGTCAGTCAATTCCGCTAGACCCCTTGCTATTACTGTTCAATCACTGGGACGGAACGACCACATCCTCTACCGCCTTGAGCAGACATAGCAAGCAATGGGTCTGTAGGGCGTTTTTAGCAGCCAAAAGGTGCATCATGAGGGAATGGCTATCTCCATCCCCACCGACTGTTCATAGACTGAGGGAGGACCTAGTAAAGCTACTTCACCTAGACAAACTAGAGGCAGAACTCCATCTGGAGGAAAACAATAAAATCAGATCCTTTTTCAGACGCTGGCTTTCGTTCATAGAATTTATCTTTCCGCCACACACCCAGACTAGCATCTTATCTCCCTTCCAATTCACTAAATATTGTTTGTTACAACGCCTAAGTACTTCTTGTCAAACAGCAGAGAGCTAGCTGACTGTATATATATATCATTATGTAGAGACATCTAACGCATAGACACAAGATCCAGACATGTATGGAATTTGGTTAACCGGTAGATCTTTTGAAAGTTAAGTTTATTTTATTGTTTTTCTTTTTCTTTTTCTTTTCTGTTATATATTATTATTTTTTTGTTTGCTATTCTTGTTCACTTCAGATTGCATGGTCTGTTGGTGCTGCAGTCTACTTTTCTAGTCAGAAACGGGACAAAATTCCTTGTCATATTACGTATTTACGAAAATAATTTTATTTTTGTCTCTTACTGTTCTACGGACTGAATGTAATACAACACGCTCATACATTTAAAGTATGATTGTAAGTATGCAAACAAAATAATGTATTGCGTTATATGCCTTGTACCTACTTTCCATTGTATATGACTGCAGCAGAATAATAATAAAAAATGTTATTCAAAGATCCTGGCCTAGAACTTAGAACAGTGAAGGAATCTTGAAATCTGCAATCAATGTGTCATCTATGTAAAAAAAATGTTCATTGTATCTACTTCACATAGAAGGCATATATAAGACTTATAAAGGATTGAGCCACACATAATAATCACTGTAGAAATAGCAAAGCCTGGGAAGCTGTGTATAATCCATCCAGTACCAAACGGCAGATGCTCTCCCTAGTCATAGAAGAGAACCTGTCTAAAAGTGTGGAAATGTGTGCAAGAGTGATTCCTCCACTAACTGTCATCCGTTGCCCATAAAGGAAAATTGTGATACAGATGGCCAAGTCTCCTATACACCAGATGGATCCGTAGCCAAATCAGACTTATATACTGTGCATCAGGAAAGCTGCTTTAAATGGAAACAGATAAACACGTGTATCAGACCATGAACAAAGTGTCAGTCAGTGTTCAGTTTCAGAAGTCTCATTGTCCATAAGAAAAAAAATATGTATAAAACAAAACAGATCTACAACCATACAAATGCTATTAAAGACAAGGTACTCTATGGAATCTATGGAAAAGAGATGTTGCCAGTATCTGAGCGAACTCTACTGCTTTTGCCGCTCCTGGCAGCTGTATCAGGAGACTGGAACTGTAAAATTGACAAATGATCATTTTACATCTCCTGGTCTCCGGATGCAGCCTTCAGAAGGCTCCATAAGGATTCGTTTACATGGGCGGCAAGGGCGCCCCAGCTGCCTCCTGCAATGGTAGCACTGTGGCTGACAGGGCTGTAATGCCGTGGTCATGATGCTTAGTGTAGCAGCAACATGCATACAGCATGTTGAGTTTGACAGGTGGTGGCACTTGCGAATCGTGACAATTGCAATTAATAGGACTATGCCGCAACAGTGTGGGTATGCGGCTGCGGGGCAATACCACACTAGAAAAACACCATTGGGATGATGGAGACTGCAGCCCATGTGAACGAGGCTTTACATTGTTCTCTGAGGACTACGGTACCACGCTCCATGTTATGGAGAATAAGAGATGGAAGGGGTTCCATAGTCCTATCTTTCTGTTGTACTGATTCCAAAGAGTGAGTGAGGGTTATCATCCTAGAACAGGAAGAGTATTAATGTCAGAACTACCAGGTGAAAAGAAAAAGAAAACAAGCACAAAAAAAAGTTTGAACTAAGAGAACTGATGCAGCCACCCCATCCAAGGACTTGCAAAACATAACATTTTTATTTTTGGGTTTAGATACACTTTAAGAACCACTGCCCTTCAAGTACAAACTAATGGTGGTTTATTAGTGAGAAAGGCAATGCATATACTGATCCTCCAAGCTAGACTAGTGCCTAGTGATCTACAGGATAGAGATACCAACCAATAATTATACAGAAGTTTATACTATCACATTGCTAAGTAATATATTTCACACCAAGACATCCAATATTTTGCCTTGTTTCCAGGGTGCATGTTTTTAGATGTCCAACATATATTCTTCTGGGATTAAAGCTAAACTTAACTTTATGAGAATCCCAAAAAATAAGTAACATCTGTTTGAGTCAAAAGCGGAGAGTTGGCTCTGAACGTGAACAGTGAAAAAAGTTCATAATGGGCTCTATCCGACCACAGAATGTGAGATGTTACAAAGAGAAGCCAACCCCATCCAAAATAAACACACATACAAAATCCATTTTTCTTCCTAAGCACACACATGTGGTACCACCCAGCTCGAGCTGAGAACATCACCCTATGTGTTTAAAATCAAATTCATCACCACTTAGCAGTCTCAACAACTGGCTCTGCTTTGTTTTCTCAAAGATGAACCATGCCAACTATTAGAAAACAATTCTGCTGCACAGCTCCCTTCCCAAAATCAAGCCAAACAATGGAGTACGAGGCCAAACTATTCCAGGTTACAGTGTGTGACTCTGCTACCAGCAAAAAACAAGTACAAAAATAACTAAAGAAAACATTACACGTTTTACCCCTAAAAGCATGTTACGGCACATAGTATTATTCGGACCTTTTCATTCCAATAGTCTTCAGTAACATATGTAAGTAGAATGATGAATATATAAATATACATATATTTTCTCAACCTAACAGTACCGGCTGATGAAAACAATAATCGGCAGCAGGAAATCATTCACCCATACTGTTTAGTGCGGATTGCAGAAACAATGGCATGTATGGCCGGCTTAAGTGCTTACAACATAGGTGGACAAATTAATGAAGAATTCAGGAGCCACCCTTCCCAATCCAGGAGCCACAAGGATTTCTTTTAGGAGCCAGCTTCATTGACAAAAACTAAAGAAAACATCAAACGTTAGGAGCCAGTCGTAATTTTTAAAGCAGTATTAAAGTCTATTTGTTTTACATATATCTACTGCTGGAGATCAGCGGTGGGGAGAAGAGGAGAGACACAGTGAGAGTCAATGCACACAGCCATGAGCATGCATGTCGGACAGACTCCGTGGGACAGGAAGACACAGCAGTCAGCGCTGGATCAGAGACCAGCACTAGCGCTGGGGGGACTGCTGGAAACAAATGGAAGGAAGTAGATGATTGGATCCAGAGGCCTCATTTAAAGTAAGTCCTTACAGCAGAAATGGGGGGGGGGGGATTTCTGAGTTTATTGTCATTTTAAGGACCATTGGCCACGTGGCTCCTATTATTTGTCCAGACCTGGCATAGAGCACTCTAAACGTTTTCATAAGCACCAGTCTAAAGATTATGACATCCAGCAGGCAATTGGCAAGCTTCTGCAAGCATATGTTAAGCAGTTTTTAACTTCAGTCCTCTCTTTTCGCATAACTTGTTAAAAGCCTCCTGAAACCTTCTAAATGCTTGTTAAAAATGACAGCCAGCACTCCCTTTAAGATCGCTACTCAACCCAATGCAGACTGAAGATGAAGGGTGATTAAAGGGCTTCATGCAATCTGTTCAATGCCTCTGAAATGCTTTACAAATGATTGACGAACATGATGTGCTCCAGATTATCCAGATAAAATGTTTAAAAAATACCCTACAGAAGGAAAGCAAACACTGGTACTAAGGGCAATAATACTGCCATCGTAATCCAAATGCTCAAGGAATGCTCCTTAAAGGAGAACTATGAGGCGAGCAAAAATCACTCATAGTTCGAGCCGACATGTGACAATGAAACTGTCACACGTCGGCTCAATAGATCGGGAAGTGAGCGAACATATACCGTCGCTCGCTCACTTCTCGATCATCTCCTTGCAGAGAGCAATAACTGCCAGTCACGGCTCCGAGCAGGGATCAATCCACTCCCCACTCCGATCCTCCAGCACTGACCGGAGGAACGGACGGGGGAGGGGGCAGGTACAGCTGGTTCTGCCTCTAGATAGGCAGAGCCAGCTGCCACTCACGCAGCTGGGTGGATCCCAACAGTAATGACGGGACTGCAGCGGTCCGAGCTGCAGCGGTCTCAGTATACCGCGAGCTGTAGCTTGCGATATACTGAGCTTTGGGTCACGGGAGGACGCTAGCATATGTCCTCCCGTGACCCTTAAGAGAACTATGGGGAAAAACACATACCCCATAGTTCTCCTTTAAATAATACTCCAGTCAAGGCTGAAGCTTGGTACTTTAGTGTTTCATTGAGGTGCAATGATCCACCCCACTCCCTTTGGTTAGTAACACAGTGATCTGGGAACCTGTTTGAAATTAACACACCCACCACAGGCTTCTTGAACTCTTATCACATATAAAAAACTGGAACTAAGGGTTCTTGCAGCTCAGACCACATTTATATTTTCCTTGCAGTTTAAATCTGGTGGGCCATAAAGCAAACAAAGGGGGAGAAAATTACGCAGCAGCAGCACAAGGGATATAAATCCACCGTGTTCACCAAATGCCTTTTCAAACTCTTCTAGTACCTTGTAAATCTAGCTGTGACATCATCACTGTGTTGCACATAGCCTATGCAGAGAGCAGATCAGTGGGAAGGAACCAGCAGGCCCCACCCGCTACAGGATGCCTTCCGAAACCTACAGGAGGGGGCGGATACAAGATCAGTCACCCTGCACAAGGAGGGAGAGCAGCAGCGACTGTTTATCACAGGACACTGGATTACTGCACAAAACTAGAAAAAGAATCCACAAAGCACCAAGATTCAAGTAAGCATACACATAACTAATTTGCTCACCCCCGGAGTACAGCTTTAAAACTTAAAAGAGTGAGTGCATCTCAACTGCAAAACAAAAATAATAACGAACGGGTGCTCTCTTCTCCTACAGATGCTACAAAAAGATATACAACTTCATGCTAGGAAAAGCCAGCAGCAAGTGACAAAATGGGACCCCTGGTTTTAATATATGCTCGTTTTTGCTGAAATTGAATCGGCATTATTATATGGTCAGTTTACATTTTAAAAGTAATGACTGGAGTTCTTCTTTAACTTCTCATGTGCATAACCCACCATAGCAACTGCATTGTTTTTATAAATTATGTGCATAAATTTGCAAACTTTGCATATCTTACCACAGTGCCCTCTTACTCGTCTCTGTAAATCTCCCATTGTTTTCAAAGGTGGTGCTCAGATACTGCTGATCTTCGGTGTGTGTGTTTTGGAAGGACCACAGGCAAAACTCACACGAAGGCTCTCAGCATCTAAAACCTGCTCTCATTTTCAGTCTCAAATCTAATTGTTTGAGTCTGATCTAATTACTGCAGAGGTTTAACGACTCCTAAGTAATGTCTTCCCATCCCAATACATTAGAATGACGTAAGGCACGGACCAGGAACATGTCACTTAGTGCTCCCTGAGACTGCTGTAGGAAACGTGGACTAGATTTGTGAGGCCTAATGACACAAATTTCACTTCTCATTAGTGAGTGGATGAATCACGATTAGCAATATAGTGCAGAGCAGAGGACACACAATAGTATACAGTATTTGGCCAGTGAACTCTACTATTGCTCCCAAGACACATGGTTTATTACTTGATAAGTAGTAAGTACTTTAAGGGACGCATTTATAAAAGTTCATGGCGTTCACATGGCACTAGCACCCCTAGATAGCGCTTAAAGTGTATAGGAAATTCCTTTACTTGTCAGCACCATCTAGGGCACTATTGCCAAGCGACTGGCATCCACCCGGCATATTGTTTTTTAAATGAAGCCCTAAGAGTATGTCTGAGCTTTAACCAACTGTACCCCTAAACCCCTGCCTCCCCCTCTAGAGAATGTCCCAGCATTATTTTTGTTATTTTATTTTACCGCGTTCCTCTGGTGTGAAACAGCTTTTACTACTCCCTGTGACATGAACACCAACTTTGTAAAATTCTTGTAGGCAGCAGAAACACTTCTATTGCTGTATAAAATGTTGCTCCATGTTTCCTTCAGTGCTGGCCAATTGTCTAAAAGCAAAGATCATGGAACAAGACCCTAGGAGCATCTGGTCAGCACTTAAAGGAGAACTATGGAGTCAGTGTTTTTCCCCATAGTTCTCCTTGGGGTAACGGGAGGACACAAACTAGCGTCCTCCCGTTACCCTAAGCTCAGTATACCGCGAGCTACAGCGCGCGGTATACTGAGACGCCGCACCTGGAGCGGATCCCGACTTAGATGACGGGATCTGCCCAGCTGCGTGAGTGACAGCTGGCTCTGCCTATCTAGAGGCAGAGCCAGCTGTACCCGCCCCCTCCCCCGTCCGTTCCGCCAGTCAGCGCTGGCAGATCGGAGCGGGGAGAGGGGAATCCAGCCCCTCCCCCTGTCACGGCAGAGAGCCGTGACAGGATCGAGAGGTGAGGGAACCCGGTATGTTTTCCCTCACCTCCCAATCTACTGAGCCGACCTGTGACAGTCTCATTGTCACAGGTCGGCTTAGAAGTATGACGTGAGTGGAAATCACTCATGTCATAGTTCTCCTTTAAGGGAGAATTATGAGGTGAGTGATTTTCACTCAGCCTCATAATCTGAGCCTGTGACAGGGGAGGAACTGGATTACCCCCTCCCCTGTCCGATCCTCCAGCGCTGACTGGTGGAACGGACGGGGGAGGGGGCGGGTACAGCTGGCTCTGCCTCTAGATAGGCAGAGCCAGCTGTCACTCACGCAGCTGGGTGGATCCAGACAGAATTGTCGGGACCTGTTTTCCGGCTGCAGCGTCTCAGTACACCGCGAGCTGTAGCTCACGGTATACTGAGCTTTGGGTGATGGGAGGACGCTAGTTTGTGTCCTCCCATTACCCTTAGGAGTTCTCCTTTAAGGGAGCCTACGCAGTGCTGGACCTATAAGTCCGTTCACACTATCCCGACATGGTAAAGTGTAGCGGTACAGATTAGAGTGCAATGCAATGCCATAGATTTATCTTGCCGACAAATAAGCGTTGCGGTGCACTGCCCTCCTGAAAATGATGCATGCACAATTTTTGGTCCGTTGTGGTGCAGTCCATTGAAAGGAATAGGCTGCCCTAATGCAATGCACATTAACGCGCGTGTTAGCGAGCATGCCTTTAAAGCAACACAGCGGACCAGGATGGTGTGAATGAGCCCTAAAGTATAAATGCACTTTTAGTATAGTTATCCTTTGAATAACTTCTCCACTCCAGAATCCCCCAAATTTTGCACACAGCCTTCTGACAAATGCTTTAACTCAATAGACTGTACTCAACTGTTAAAAAATGTATCCTAGTCAGGCTGTTAAAATGCAGTAGAATCCCCATTAACTGCTATAAAAAGGCCATCATCATTAGTACCATTGGTGGACAGCCTTTCCATAGACATGAATGAGATTCTACTACTCATGCAGGGCCAGCCAGGAGACTTACAGGGAGGAGACTGTGCAAGTCCCAGTGGGCCACACAATGAAAATCTACAAGGATTGGGACAGGTAAGTGCAGGATTTGGGTAGGAAAAAAGAGTGGCTATTTAAAGGATAACTATATAAAAGGTACAGTTATCCATCAAAAGTCTGCATTAATACAATTCTAATTTGTCAGAATGCATTGCAATGACCATCGTAACCTAAGAAAACTGTGCCTTTTAATATTAAGCCTAATCAATGGCCTTATCTGCTTTTATAATTGGTGCTCAAATGGTGATTTATTCAACTTCAGGAAGGCCATTCAATTAGAAAAAAGAGGAGATCTAGCCTCAGGGAGCACCCTCCATGATGTGCCTCTTATCGCCTGGCCATCAGATACCACATAAACAGCATTTGGCATTATCATCTATAATGTTTCCTCAATGTGGGTTAGGCCATATAGAAAAGATGCAGGACCTAGCATGGAGGTGGGACTTACCACAAGCAGGTAGGTGGATGGTGGATAGCTCTTTAGGGAAAACATATGAAGTGTCAAGATGGAACGGTCTGCACAGCCATCAATAGACAAATGAAAGAGCACTTATTGAGTAGAATAATTGTCCTGTAAAGAAAGCTTTCCAGCAGACGAATACATAACCATTCTTAATGATGAAAAAAGCATCCACTCCATCAATCTCATTGCAATTTGCCAGATATCTCGATGAGAATTTACTAAGAAACCATTCAATAATCATCCCTTCATATCCGTGTTTGTTGATGCCGCTAGATAACCCCTTTAGAAGAAAACAATACACTAATATACTTCAAAGGCCCGGCACACAATGAACTCATGAGTGCCACTGCTAAGCTGAATATCCAGTAGCTCGAAATTCAGGAATATGAATATGTGTGCAATCCTGTGTGTATAATACAATCTAGACGGAACATGTGCAGAACAAAGGATTCTGTATAATTTAGCACCCAGTGGGATTTATCTCTTATTTTGTTAACGAATATACAATCAATTATTCAACCAATTTAACCAGCTGGAACATCACCAGCATGAGACATGAGGAGATGGATAACACAATCTTCATCGGAATTTTACCAGGTTAGACAAAGAGGAAAAGAACTTAAGAACAAGATCCGATCTTTGTACGTGTTGTACCCGGTTAGAAAAGAACAGTGGGCCAATGGAAAAGCAGAATATTTTAAATGTGGAGCAGTTAAAATGACTAAGCACTATCGCTTAACACTTTAAGACTTAATTTGTCTGGCGTCGGATGTAGAAGAATTTCCAAAGCAGTTTGGTTTTACACACAGCGTTGCCTGGACCGCTCTCTCTGCAGGCTTACCATGGAATACAGCAGGCAGCAGCAGTCCAATTGGATGGTTGGGGGTTAACAGGTTATATTGGCTGCATCAGTACCTGCATTGCAAGTGAGGACACCAAGGGCCTGTCCACAACCCAGAATGTCGGAGGGATGAGAAAGTGCCGGCTGCCAGCAGAGCGAAGGATGTGGTAAGTAAAGATTCTTTATTAAGTTCCCCTAGACAAGCATTTAGCCCTTGCAGTGCGGGAGTAGTCGTTTTTACATTTACCTGAAGTGTTGCTGGGATGGATAAAGATCATTAGAAGGGCTAAAATACTTACCTACTTTGAATATCAAACTGCTGCAAGTTCCGTCTACTGCTAGCCAAAAGACAAAATTGATACCAAACCCTTATCCTAGACAGGGGTCTGGTATGGATTTTAAGGGGAGACCCCATGAAAAGTAATGAAAGAAAAAATGGGCGGCCTGGATTTTCCCCCTTTACATCAGAAGCCCCTCCTTCACATCAGGCCCCCTCTTAACATCAGGGCCCCCCTTTAGCGAAAATTTGATGGTGCCCCTGACAAAGGCAGACAGGGGTCCTAGACCGGGGTTTGGTGTGGATTTTAAGGGGAGACCCCAGAAAAAATAAAAAAAAGACAACCTGGAATCACCCCCTTCACATCAGAGTCCCCCTTCACATTAGAGCCCCTCCCATCCACATCAGGATCCCCTTAACATCAGACCCCCCCACTTTAGAGAAAATTTGATTCCTGGCAAAGGAGAATGCACCCTGGTTGAGAAAGATTGGGCTAGCTATATGGCTGGATGTGTCTCCTTCAGTTTAAGGACTGAACAAGAGGATATCAACAGTTCCTCTATCCATTCTAAACAAAGCAGATGGCGGAATATAAACCAGTAGGGTGCAGTCACGGTTCAGCTGATAATGTTCCACCTGGCTTTATCAATTTTGACATGCAGCAGGAAACTGACAAAATGTTGCCGTCTATGGGCAATTCATTTTTTTCCGTTTTGGATAGAGTGAAGAGGGATTATAACACCTGTCAGGTTTTACTGCTGCCTGTGTCCCTGTGTCCCTGTTACAGGGATTCACCCTCTCGCTTTGTCCTGGTGACTGTTATCACTGCAATTGAAAGAAAATCCCAAAGTTTGGGTTGTCATCAGAACAGGAATAGATGGGAAATCTTCCAATGGGGACACTAGTCCTGGTGACCCTTCTGACCACCAGGAATTTCCCTCACCTTGGAGGGGTTTCTTCTCCCTTCCTGTTGTGGCTATCAGACAGGAAGTAAAGGGAAATCTCACCAATGGGACACAAATGGCAAACAAATGCTTGCTTGGATATAAACCTTCCTTACTGCCTTAAGTTTGGGCTTCAGTTTTGCTTTTGGACTGGCTGATCCACTCCTTCAGCAGGGACCAAGTATATAGGCATTTCGACACATGGCCAGCACTGAAAGAGACTGTAGCTGTATAATTTTCCAGGAAACATGATTACTCCAGTCCTTTTATTTCAATAATCTTAAAACACTTTTAAATTAATATCTGCAAATAGGTCCATCACACCTTAAAACTTGCATATAAACATGGTCAGGTCAAAATCATAAAATACCTATAAGAATGATATCGACGTTCTAATGATTATTTCAGTGCTCAGAATGCTCGCCTCCGTATGTGTAAGCAACAGGTCCTCTTTAAGGCGAACAGGTTGTTTGTCATTTCCATATATTAGATTACAACAATGTGTATATTGTTATGTGCTGGTTGTAAATCACTGCTCATAGCTGGTCACATTCAGTTCCAATTACATTTCCTCTCATCTCTTCAAGCGTGAAATCATTTCACTTTATGGATCATAGTGCAAGTGCTTTTCAAACATTTAGAAAACAAATCAGGTTGATATAACAGAAATGAAACTAGCAGCGGGGCGATGCGGCGCCGCACAAAGCAAAAGTGTTCTCTAACATAAAATGAATTCACAAAAACGTTACCGACTAGCAAGACGCTTTGCCTTAATTATCTTACAAACGCACAGGTAAGACATGCCAAATTGCGGACTAGAAGCTTCCATTGTGCCCGTCGAGAAGCAGCACTCACAATTAACTTGAAAGTTTCAACATAAGAGGATGTATCACATGCAAAGTGTAGGTTTCATAAGCTAACCATACACGCTTTTTTCTCATTCAGCCCTGCAGGCTCAAACCCCCCATCCACGGTAGCTGGGCTATTGTATTCTGACAGCGGCGGCCAGAATACCCAAACAGTGACTGTGGCTGATTGGTAGCTGTTTCAAACGCTGCTCGAAATCTAAAGTACTAATAGACTCTCAAACCTTTTTTTCAATAATAAATCCAGATCAAACTTTTATACATTGCCCAGCAGAGTCTTTCTTTAAATTTTTGTCCAAGCACTTACAGTCATCATGTTTACAAGCAGCTCCAACTCTCTCAGCTCCACTTCCCTGAACTTTCTGTTGCAGACTCCAGCAGCTATCCATCTACTAGCTTGGAGAAGGGAGCATGGATTGACCTGCAGTGCTTGTCTGTGGAGACACACACACGTTACTAGCACACACAAGGGTGGCTCCATAGGAAAGGAGTCACCCTAAAACAGGATATCAGGGAACAGTGGCGTCATAAGGGGGGGGGCGGGGCCCGCACCCGGGTGACACCATTGGAGGGCTGACACCAAAATGACTGGCAGTCCTTTTAGTGTCACCCCCTCTAAAAAGTCAGGCACTCGGTCATGCACCGAGAGATCGACAGTGTCAGGAGAAAGGAGGGGACCCAGCATACCTCATCCCGCCGAGTGAACGTCCCCTCCTCTCTCTGCTGGCGTCCATCACCAAGATGGCCGCCGGCAGGCATCAATTAGATGACCGTGCACGCGCACAGTGACGTCATCGTGCACGCGCGCGGTGGCGTCATGATGCACGCGCGATGGTGTCACTGCGGTGTGTGACCTGGTCTACCCTCTGGGTGACACCTGTCTCGGGACACCCCTGTCAGGGAACCAGCTGATTGTGCAAGAAACTAAAACTCTTCATCAAGAACCCAGATAGCAAGCAATTGAGCTGCAAGTTTGAAAATGACTTGCTAAACTATTGCTAGACTTGCCAAGCTTCACAATTTTGTTGCACAATTACAGCAAGTCGGCATTGCAAGTCTCCAGATCAACGGGCTTTGCAAAAGTGCTGTACACTTGCCAAGCAAATTTGCTACAAATTCAAAAAGTGTCACCTAGAACTTGTGCTGCGAGTGTTCTGCAAATCTACAACTTGCCAGGAATATGTGCAGCAAGTTAACAAGAATTACAATTTAACGCTGCCACAAGTTTGTGACAAGTTATCCTTGCTATCTGGGAAGCTTTAGAGGACTCTAGTAGAGCAGAAACACCTCTGTAGAAAAGTCTATTAGAGCAACACCACCTCTCTAGGAAACTAAAGAGCAGCAGTTTCCAGGCATTCAGGAGGCTATACTGCTGCCTCCTGAATGCCTGGTTTTGTTTTTTGGCACATTGCCGTGCAGCTCCATTGGTCGCATATGGAAAAAGGTAAATGCTGTCTAATATGTGCAGCACCATATAGAAAAGCATCTCGCCCGTGGTATGTGTACATCCCTGTCCGGCTGCAATGATAATTTGTCAACAGGCAGCCAGGGAGCAGTAAAAAAAACATGCATCAATCTCCTTATTTTACTGCCCCTTGGCAGCCCGTGTGAACCTAGCCTCAGTTTACATAGCAGATATCAGTTTTTAAAGGGAAATTCCACCTTTAGTACAAAAATAATAATAATAATAATAATAAACGCACACTTCTTTCTAAAAGAAAAAATTGCATTTGTTATTGTTTTGCATTGAAGCCAGCATTGCAACTAGGGCTGCAACAACTAATCGCCATAATGGATTATAATCGATTATTGAAAAAGTTGTCAACTTTTTCAATAATCGATTAATCGTCTTCCGATCAGTTGGCCCTGTTCACGGCTCCACACACGCTGCGCGCCGCACCTCTTCCCCACCTCACGCTCGCCGCTGCCAGACCCGCCCGCATCCACGCTCTTCACGCCGCACCTCCTCCCCGCCTCACACTCACCGCCCGCCCACATCCACGATCGGCACAGGGACGCGGGGAGATGTAGTAAGGAGGAGCAGGTGTGGGGGGATGACAGCCGCCGATAGACAGGCCCGATCTCAGAAGCAAGTTGCTGGAAGACTGCTCAGGTAAGCCTGCACTTTCCCACACATGGTGCTCTATAATGTATTGCTGGGATTTGTATTCCTCTATAGCTGATGGTACATTGTGCTCTATATTATACATAGGAATACAAATCCCAGCAATACATTATACACTTTGTACTCCTCTATAGTCGGTGATATTCTGCACCCCCCTTATAGAGGACTACAAATCCCAGCAATAATACATTATACAGTGCCATGCGGAATTCCACCAGCTATAGAGGAGTACAACAAATGCCAGCAATAGTACATTATACAGTGGTGCAATGCCAAATATCACTAGCTATAGAGGACTACAAAACCCAGCAACAGTACATTATACAGCGCAATGCAGAATACCCCCAGCTATAATGTACTATTGCTGGGATTTGTTGTGCTCCTCTATAGCTGGTGATATTCTGCATTGCGCTGTATAATGTACAATTGCTGGGTTTTGTAGTCCTCTATAGCCGGTGCCATTCTGCATTGATTGCTGTATAACTTTAAAATTTCCATTTCACTATATTGCACACCACACTTTTTTTTTTTACTTCCACCGCTCCAAAGCTGGCTCCTGTGATGGACTACAATCTCAATACAAACTAGTAGTCCATCACTGGAGCCATTTTTTAAAATTGATTTTATTGTTTATCCGATTAACCGATTAATCGAACTTAATAATCGGCTAACTAATCGATTTTGAAAATAATCGTTAGCTGCAGCTCTAATTGCAACCGTGATCACTAAGTCGTGGGTGCAATGCTCTGATTTCTGCAGACCCTTCCTCCAATCCATGGCCGTATCAAGGTACAAATAGGCAGCATCATGGACGAGAGGAAGTGTCAATGTTAGAACTGCAAGTACCTTTGCTGCGTTGGCTGATGGGACTTTTTGACAAGATCTGTGAAAAGATGACGTGGCTGTGTGGGCAGATCCATGCACAGCAGCGCTGAATTACAAAAGGTAAACAAGCATGTGGGGAGAAGAACTCAGCATTTCAGGTAAGTGGGGTGTGGCAGGAGCGGGGTGTGGGGAGCTTTGCGATCTGACCATGTGTCATGGTAAACCCTAAATACGGGTGTAACATGAAATATGATCAGAAAAGGAAACTTGGCATTTAAAGCTGATTTGCTGAAAGCAGATATTTAAAAAACACAAATTAATGGAGTTTTGTATTATTTAAAAATCATTAAAAGTATTTTAATGTGACTAATAAATGGAGAAAAATATGACTTGGAATCAGCCTCTTGCAACTCCCTTTAGGCCTCATTCACACGAGAAAAAGCCAGGATGTACAGCTCCGTGCTACACGCACGGCCGTATCGGGCAGCTCCCAGGAAGGACAGGTGCTGCGTGTGATCAGTATGTAGCCCCTGTCTTTCTCTATGGGAGTACACGGACAGTACGCCGCCCTATGCTCGTCCGTGTGGGTGTGGGTGCGGGTGTCCGTACTTGTACGCTGACAGGATGAATCCCGTCTGCATCCGAGCCGGAACACCCGCACCCGTACGGACCTGCACTTGGGATGAGCGTAAGGCGGCGTATGGCGGTGTACTCCCATAGAGAAGGATAGGCTGCTGCGTAGTAATCACACGCAGCACCTGGCCTTCCCAGGAGCTGCCCGATGCGGCCATGCACGCAGCACGGACATGTACGTGTCGGCCTTTTCTTGTGTGAATGAGGCCTTACAGCAACCCCCAGACTGGGAGAGACATGCAGCACTAGGATCCAATCAGCTGTGCTGCATAGGACAGAGAAGTGTGAGCAGAGGTGTGAGCTCATCAGTCTCCTGCTACTCCTTAACTGTCCAATGATAGGTAGAGGTCGGGTGACAAGAATGTATTGTTAGCAAAAGTAGAGAAAAGTCAGGTCACCAACAAGCTGTGCTGTCTGGCCAAGGCTTGTTGGACCGACTGGGTGAAAAAACTAATTATCTGGCTGGTAAAACAGCTACATTATAAGTATTTCCTCAGCGTATTCAGCTGTATGCCCAGAGCTGAGCTCCTTCGTGGCACTATACTGCCAAGAGCTTTTTTCCCAGATCTCAGAGGAGATACTATGTGTGAAGTAATAGGGGGCAAGCACCCAATAAGAGAGGACATCCTCATAAAGAACCAATTTAATGCCAAGCATGAGCTAGACAAATTCACCCATCCTCCCAGCCAAACAGCCTTTTTTGGCCAACACAGTGAGCTGAGCCCAGACAGAAGCAGAGGGGACGCCTGGGTGTGTGGCATCAATCACATAACAGTTACAAATAATGTAATTGTGCCTGAAGGAAATAATAGCCACTTCTGAATGAATCTGTTGGGTAGAAGTAGCTAAGATTTTTTGTGGCATAGCTGCACTTTAAATGCAAGAAATTCACATATGTCCAGACGGTTTCCTTAAAGGGAATGCACACCTATCAGACATAACAAAATGAACACCCACCTAATATTAAGTAGGTCCCCCTTTTGCCACCAAAACAGCCCTGTCCCATTGAGTCATGGACTCCACTAGACCTCTGAAGGTATGCTGTGGTATCTGTCACTAAGCTGTAAATTGCAAGGTGGGGCCTCCTTCACTCCCCTTGGATGGATAAACCTTAGCCGCCCATAACCCTGTTGCTGGTTCACCGGTTTTCTTTCCTTGGTCCACTTTTGGTAGATCCTGACCACAAGAGTTGCAGTTTTGGAGTTGTTCTGACCCAGCAATCTAGCCATCACAATTCGTCTCTTGTCAAAGTCACTCAAATCCTTACACTTGCCCATTTTTTCCGCTTCCAACACATTAACTTCAGGGACAAAATGTTCACTTGCTACCTACGGTACTACATCCCACCCACTTCCAGGTGTCATTGTAACAAAATGATCAATATTATTCACTTCACCTGTCTGTGGGCACAATGTTATGGCTGATCCGTATATATAGTCTGTATTTAATCATTTTTAAATATAACTATAAAAGAGATCAGCTTGGTGTAATGTTATGAATGTGTGTTTAGCTACATATACAAAGAGCATCCATGACCCATGCTGAGGGTCCTGCTACTACCACTACCTCAGAGATGTTCTGGTGACCGCTGTCTAAGAGGGCATTTACCTCACTTTGTATAGAGTTCATCTTGTGTCTACTGCACAGGAAAGGAGGGGAAAGCACCCCAATGGGACACTGATGGCAAAATAAATCTGAACGTGTTACCAACATTCTCTATTCTATCCAAAATGGAAAAAGTTTTGGCTTAAAGGAGAACTATGGGGTCAGGGCTTTTCCCCATAGTTCTCCTTAGGGTAACGGGAGGACACAAACTAGCGTCCTCCCGTCACCCTAAGCTCAGTATACCACGAGCTACAGCTAGCGCTATACTGAGACGCCACAGCAGATCCCGACATCAATGTCGAGATCCGCCCAGCTGCGTGAGTGACAGCTGGCTCTGCCTATCTAGAGGCAGAGCCAGCTGTACCCGCCCCCTCCCCCGCTAGTTCCGCCAGTCAGCGCTGGCGGATCGGAGCAGGGAGGGGGGAAAATACATCCCCTCCCCTGTCACGGCAGAGAGCCGTGACAGGATTGAAAAATTAGTGAACACCGGTATGTGTTCCGCTCACCTCCCGATCTACTGAGCCGACCTGTGACAGTCTCATTGTCACAGATCGGCTAGAACTATGAGGTAAGTGAAAAGCACTCACCTCATAGTTCTCCTTTAAAGTGTATCTCTAGGCAAAACTTGTTTTTCTTTTTTTGGGGGGCAGGTAAAGCTCTCTGTCACGTTTTTATTGCCCTGTTCCCATTGAGGAGATTAACTAATTTATTTATACTAGTGACCATTGTCACCAAGAAAGTGAGGGAAAGTCCAACATTCTCAAGTTATCTGCAGAACAAGAGGAGAGGGGAAATTTTCCAATATGGACACCTTATGGCCTATTCACACCACATCCAGATCATCTCCAGACCAGACCGTTTCTGGTTCCAAAATGCATCCTAATGTATCCCTATGCTATTTGTGGCCTCTGTTCACACCAACACAGTCCGTTCCAGACCAGACCAGAAAAATACTGCATGTCTCATTTCGTCTCGTCTGGAATGCACTGGAACTGCGGGCAGGTTCACACAATGGTGTAAACCTGCCCTAAGAGGGGAATGCCCCTGACCTTGGGAGATTTTCTCTAACTTCCTGTTACATCTCAGGGGCAGGAAGTGAAGGGAAATCTCCCCACTGATATACAAACAGTAATAAAAAATAACCCAGCAGGCATTTGTAACCCTTCCATACTCTATCCAAAACGACAAAAAAAAAAACATTTTTAGTTATACATAAAGGGGAAGTGACGTTACAATTTAAAAAATGACAGGTAGGGTTTTATAACATTTCACCCTGTAGATCTCTTCTGTCATAAATGGTCCCTCCCTGCCTGTCAGTGTTTGTGTGCACTTAGCTACACATGCGCAGGGTCCTGTGCCAAAATGAAGTAACCCCATGTGCATGCGTGGGAGTTACATCATCTCAGCCCGGCCAAACAAGAGGCCGTAGATGTTAAACCCGGAAGAAGATGAGGTGAAAATGGTAGCATCGGCGGAGGAAGAGAACGCTGACATTGCAGCATTGGAGAGGATCACCTGTAGGGTAAGTCGCTCATTATGTGCTAATATGCTGTGCTTACTAGCAAATTATGGGAAAGACCTCTTAGGGACCCACTATTCGGATGGTAAGGAAAATGAAGGAGCAGAAGGACACTGATCAGGTTGGTCACCTGCTCTTGGTATGGTCTCAATCTGCACAGCTCCTGCTCCTAGTGCTGACTCTTCCTCTCACAGTTTCATCAAGAAGATGAAAATACTTACACTGGTTGATTTTAATGAGTAATTAATAAGAATGTATTTGGTACTCACCAATAAATACTTTTCCCTGCGTTCACTGAAGGATACTATGGAAATATTGATATCTAACTGATGGATTATGACTGATAGACAACTACCAGAGGTAAGGGAGCTGTGTCCTTCAGTACAGAGAAATCTGATTTTCTCTTCCATTCATTGAAAGACACGCAGAGATCTTAACCTTGAACTGATGGTGTGTCCCAAAGAAGTGTCCACTGAGGGGTGGGAAACCAAAACTTCAAGAATAGAGTGAAAAGGTACTCACACAGACTAAACAGTTTTCTATAGAACTTTGTGGCCGAACAAATGGCCAAAACAAATGAGCTGACTCTAGCATTTAGGGGGTTTGACCACCAGCAGGGGCCATCCCAGGGCTGTGCTTTGTTTTTTTTGTGCCTAACACCCTACTCCTGCAGGTGGCAGCATAACCCATCAGTTAAAGATCAAGATCTCCTCTGTGTCCTTCAATAAATGGAAGAGAAAATGCATTTGTTGTTTTTATATCTACCTGGGGTTCATGCGCCACACCTATAGTTTAACCATGGCAGTATTAACAAATGTACTATATACGTATATCTGACATGTACAGGGAAGAAAACCCCACCCCACATTCTAAATGGAGCAGCGATAGCAAAGTATATAATGGCTAGTAACGACATCACAAGCAATGACATGTGTAATCTGTAATGTTTATCTTACAAGACAAATATTTTTTGCACAGTTAAAATGTCTTTTTTTATGTGTTTAGCATGAGGAAACACACCATTTATCTCCAAAACCGACTAAGTAATGAAATGCAGTGGATTGATTTCCTCCCCAGATTTTGCTGTCTGTGCAGGATATCTCCTTTCATTTACAGACGATCCAATTTAAATTAATCTGTTTGGGGAGAGATTTTTTTTCTTGAAGCTTCAAAGTGCTAAACTTCTATACGTCGCAGAGGGGGAGAATGTAGCTTATGACCTGGACCATTTAAAGGTATGCATCAGTCAAACACAAACATATTTGCATTGGTACTGGCTCACTGTACACAGTCTACCTGCTGAATGGCTGTACTTTATACCTTGGCAGTCATCTTCCACAGATGTCTTTCCTAGCAGCTGAATCTCTATGGCTGCTGGTATTCTGATCTAACAGGCCTGGATCTGAGCCTGGCAACCTTTGGTTCTGGCCGACTGTCCTCTTCCTGAGCCCTCTGTAGCTTCAGCCATACTGGTGCGTGAATTGGAAGTTGCTGAGCAGAGAATCATGACAAAAATCATATTAAATGTTTTTGCAGAAGATTATATAAGTTTAAATCCAAACTCAGGTCAGGTCCAAACAGTTTTTTCCCAACTGTGACCCAGCATCTCCTTTCTGATGATGGCCCTAGCAGACTTACTGCTCCAAAGGCCTAGCACCAGTCTTTTGGGTTTAATGACGCTCAGCACCCATAAAACCCACTTCCTTTGAGTGCAGGGCGTCATGGGCTGGCTCCTTTTGGGTATGTCTTTAAGGCTGCCTGTACTAACAGTGACAATGATGCAGAGGACAGCCCTGATTAAAAAATTACCACAAAGGAACATCGGGAAGGGGGGGTGATGAGGTATAGACTAGAATTGGGCTTTAACTTAGGCTAAACTGTCTAAAATTATTTCAAATGTTGACTTGGATCTTGGACTGTGTTGATTGTACTTCTGGTCTTGGATTCAGCTCATGAGGAAAAGTTACAACTGGCTGTTCCCACCAACCAAATTAATGCTGTAATTTTCTCACTGTTGTTCATACTTAAAAAAAAAAGAAAAAAGCCCAACTCCGGCCAATTATTTGGTTTTGTGTAGACTACAGAAGGATTAGAACCTCTTTCAGGTTTTTACCCCGTCTGTGTCCCTACTGAGGAAATTTCCCTTAACTTCCTGTTACTGCCAACCTGTCAATATAGGCATAAGCAGCATAGAGGGTTAACCTATTTATCAAGTTTTACAAAAGCACAAGTCACCAGAGGTACCTTGACTTGAGTTTGCATGATCCATTGACATCCGTTGCATTGAGTTACGTTGCTTTTTTGGGAGGTGTTAGGAGTTTTTTTTTGCTTGATTTTTATACTAAGCTATATAAGGTATTGGTTCTGCCTTCCATTGACACACAATAACAGCTTGCACCAGTCCTTTGTGTTGCATTGTGATGAAATAAAGTAGAGCATGCTCTACTTTTTTTTTTCAGCAGAAGACAGCTCAACTGGTGTGAACTGCTCCCTTTCACACTCATTTATTTTCAGATGTCTTTGCTTTGACATCTGTTGAAAAATGGATGCTAAGGCATCTAGTGTGAATATGGCCTTACTGTCCTGGTGACACTCTGTGCGTCAGACCTGGAAAGGAAATGAGGCAATCTATCTCAATGAAAACACAGACAACAAGAAAACCCTAAAGAAGGTTCTAACCAACCGCCCACTTTATGGAGTTGTGCTTTAAAGTGAACAGGTCTGTTCAGAGTAGCAGGTTCACTTTGAGCAGAGTGGATAAGTAGCACACATGTAACTATATGCTCCGGCGCTCACCTAACTGAGCCCCTTGCAAACTCAACACTGGGTTAGAATTTGCATATGGCTCAGGACCCTCCTTTAATTCCGTATAACAGCTCCTTGGCTTGGCGATTGGCTGCTCAGACAGGAGTCACGCGTTCCTCCATACGTGGACGTACTGGGAATTTCTCCAGCTCCAATATGCAAGGGAGCTACTTACCATCCTGCTCTAAAATACCTGCATCGGTAGAGGATCGCATTAGACAGACTTAACTATAAACATTAGTCCTGAAAATTCTACGGTAACAGCTGAAAAATGGCAATCATTTCTAACATATCGCCTAATTGTACACAGAGGGTAATATTATCATTTGATTTTTCAGCGATGTCTATAAATTTAAATCCCAGGAACACCTGCACATCATGTTGCTGTGAAATCCATAAACATGCACAGATGTTAATCACTTATAGTCATTTAATAAAAGCCAAATGTAAAATGCAAAACACATTTTAACTGCTTTGATATGATATGTTTTAATATTACCTATAAGCCAGTAGCGATTATACTATATCAGAAGTCAAATTCCTCCAATGGGATTGAAGCTGTCCTATTCTACCGCTCTTTAGCCAATAAAACATCTGCCGGTGTGCTTTTCCTGGTGCGTAAACATTTGTTTCATTGGCTATAGAAATCCATATCAATGGAAAACCTACTCAGTTGACTGAGTACCTTACAATACTGTCATCCTCTCAAAGGCGGAGAACTAAACTATCACCCTGGGGCTGATCAAGGTTTTAGTAATAAATGGAAATGCTTGAAGTTCTTTAAAAAGGTCATAAGCCACCAGAACAACTGCAGTACTGAAAGACTGAGAATATCACAAGGCCATTATAAACCACAATACGTAAGTCCCAGACACTGTCATTTGTCATAAAGACTACAATCAGTCACAATTCAATGTAGGTGATTCTTGGTAGTGCCATTTCTTACAATTGCTTGTGATGATTAGAGAACTGCCTGGGTAGCTGTGTGCTGACAACTGGCACCGCAAATAACGCAACTCCTAACCCTATCCTGAATGGCCACTGCTCGGGAAATTGGCTCAAATGTCAGTTTGCTGAATTTAAACACATCAGTAGTTTCTACCAATCATGACATATTCACATATTTCCCATATAATAAAGCACTGTTTTTGGGGTATTTTTGCTTGTTTGTTTGTTTTTTTTTATGAACTCCAGTGACAGGGAAGTTAAAAGTGATATAATAACAGAGTTTGAGAAGTCATTTGGTAAACACAAAGCGGATTTATATCCTTTGCGGCTATTGAGGAATGTATTTAAATGAACATTCTTGTACCTGGAGTTCATCTTAAGGCCCCGTTCACACCGGGACGGTTCGGCCGCGCGGATCTGCTGACATGAACGATACCATACATTTCTATGGGGACCGTTCATCGCGATCCGAACCAAAGATATGGGTTAAGTTCCACTTTAAGTAGATCTAAACTCTAAATGGAAGACATTTTGCTTGTTAGAGTACTGGGTCTACTAAACAATTGCCTTTACCATTGAACTTTTCCTTCTACTTTTTAGCATCTCAACACTGCTGATCTAATCTAGTTTCTTTGCAGCCACTTCTGGCCTTGTGCATGCTTTAGTGGCAGCTGCATGTCATTGCTCAGTGCAGGCTTCCTGAAGGTGACAATGGACAAACATGTCTGCTGCATCGGAAACATGTTTGACAACACAGTAGAACACTTGGAAAATAGGAAGAGAGTGCCGTCACCTAATACCAGGGAGTTCATGGCGGGACAGCCAGATATTATGTAGCATTAACTGTCACTGTTTAAAGAGGAACGCCAGGAATCTAAAACAATTAACCCTTGTAGTGGGGCTTTCTCTGCACTGCAAGGGTTAACTGCTCATTTTGGTCTTGGGGCTAAGATTTTAAAAAATGTACTCACCAGATTTTCTGTCCCATCTGGCTGCTAGACTAGCCCATGCAGCCTCTTCTTCCCCAGCTCTGGCAGTCTAAGCTTTGCTGACATTATCACATCTAATGCAGGTCCATTTACCGCCAAAGTAGAGAAGAGAGGTGAGCACTGACAGCCTGGGGACTAAGGATCAGATGAGTATATCTTCTGTTTTCCAGCCTCCAGAGCAAAACGAGTAGTAAACACTTACAGTTCGAGGGTAGCCCCACTGCAAGGGTTCATTTTTTAAATAAGTGGAGTTACACTTTAAGCTAGCTACAAGGTTTGGTCTATATAGCTACAGAGCCTATCTATGCATTTGCTTGCTGTGCCATGGTCATTGGCAGCTGCATTGGGTAACAGCATTGGCTACTGGGGTTGGCGATTCAGCAGCTAGCTCCAGAGACAATCGCTTGGCGAATAAGCCCCAAATCGCTGTGACACAGACCTTTCGTTGACTCAAAGACTTTTTCATTGAATGTCGATTTTTTTTTGGTTAAAAAAAAAATGCCAAAGAGCAAACGTGTATAATCGCCACTACATTAAATGTGTCCGGCTTACATTACAACTGCAGTGTGACATAAGAAAAGAAAGATCCTTCTACTCTCTCTCTCCATACATAGTAGCTGCTCTCACATGCGAGCTCCACCTAAGGTTTCCTCTGTTGAGAATTCCTATTAGCATTACCATCTTGTTCTGATAATATTCTGCATGAATCTGCATAATAAGAGCAATGTCATCTCTGATACTGTAACCTTTACAAGAGCAGACGCTGCATCTCGTGTGAGATCAGACAGTAAAACGCTGGAATGGACACAACACATAGATTATCTAGATCATTACAGGATACAAAAAAATAGAGATCAACCAGCGCTCGCCAAATATTTGATCAGGAAAATCTTTGCCATTACAGCTTTAAAAGGCTTTAGCTTCAGATGTATTAGGGCTCACAGAGCAAACACAGGCGTATAGGCACACAGCGTAAAATACGTTTGTATTTGTGGCAGCCCGGGAGCAGCAGGCACTGCAGTTTTCTGTACATAGCAATGTATAGGCCCGTGGTTCTCAACCTGCATAACCTCAGGACCCATATTTGTCCTTGGTCATTAAGTCGCGACCCAAGTCGCACCGCACTGGAACGCACGGTATTGTGGTACCACATTTAGATGAACAGTAGGTGCAAGTGTATGGTAGTTTGAGATTGAAACACTGACAGACACACACAACCATAGACACAATCTCACACACTCACACACTCACACACACTCGGCCGAAAATTTTGGGGTTCATTGTGGGCTGCTGTGCTCCGACAGGGCTCCATCCATAGTGCATAGTGAATTAATTCAATACGGCACTGAGGTGTGGCCAGAATGTACATAAGAATTCCCTTGCAATCCCTGTAGAGGTGCTGAATGACACGTCACTCCGGTCACACAAGGGAGTTGTAAGCAAAACACGTATGGATGGAGCTCCCTCGCCGGCCATACCCCCAGCCCACCCCACCTCAAACTGACACTCGCCGCCAGGCAGCGTATTTTCGATGGCTGCTGGGCACGAGAACTGACAGTGCTGTGCTAGGGGGAGGATGAGGAGCCTCTCACCTAGTACAGTGGAAGTCATGCGGCGACCCACTGAACCCACTTTTGGGTCACGACCCACCAGTTGAGAACCACGAGTATAGTCCATGTTCTCAGGTTTACACCCACAAATGCTTCCACTGGCATTTGGATGCGTACACCTGTGCACTGTGCCGGCGTTTGCGGGTGTACACCAGAATACAGGACTTTCTGTCCATGGACAGAAAAACTACAGAAGCTACAGCTCCCGGGCCCCGCAAATACAGCCCTATTTTCTGCTGTATGAATGACTGTCCCTCCTCTAGATAGTTAAATGATAAAAGTGTAAGTGCCTACAGGAGTCAGGTTTTCATGCCGTCGCTCCCCTAAGTGACAGCATGAAAAAGCCTGCAATCTACAAATTACCCATAGCTTCAATTAAATCTCAATTCGGTAGTTTTTGTGCTCTATCCCTTTATTCTCATCGTTTCCAAGCCCTGAGGAAGGGTGTTGTGTCTGCTCCAGAAACATGTTGTCTGCTTGACCAACACAATTATTACTTTTTTTTAAATGAACTCTAACATCCACTTGGATCTTGAGCTCTTTTATTTTCTGTCCCTGAGTTACTCCCCTAAGTGAAGCATGGTATATTTGTTTATTCTGCCAGGGAAACTGCAGTCACTGTTCGGTTATTCTGACAGCTGCGGGCACCAACTCGCAAAATACAATAGCCAGCAGGGGAGAGCCGTTCATTCACGCTATTTAGCATGGATGGGGGAATCAAGTGATTTCTCTTGTTTGGACCATAAACACACTGGGGGGAATTTGTCAAAACTGGAGCAGACAAAATCTGGAGCAGCTGCCTTTGGCAACTAATCAGCTTCTCCCTTCAGTTTGTTCTGTTAAGCTGTGAAAATGAAAGGTGGATGCTGATTGGTTGCCAGGTCCCCCACCTCCCCCCGTTTATTAAGAACAAAAAATACCTGTTGAGTAGAAATTTTGAGCTGTCCTGTGTACACTTCCTGTGTTATCTTAAGGAGGGTAATTACCCCTCCCTGTTCTTATCTTAGACTACATTACAATTAGTCCCTGTGTTGAGGAGATGAGAAGACTGGAAGGTAATCAGTAGTTTAGCAAAAAAAAAAGGGAACTGGGCAGGGCTGTCACCCTTCAGTCCACAAAAATGCTGTGTGCTGTCAGCTCAAGCAAGAAATTAGGTGCATATAGAAAAAAAATTAAAGGAGAACTATGAGGTGAGTGAAAATCACTCAGCCTCATAGTTCGAGCCGACGTGTGACAATGAAACTGTCACAGGTCGGCTCAATAGATCGGGAAGTGAGCGAACACATACAGTCGCTCGCTCACTTCTCGATCATCTCCCTGCAGAGAGCTGTGACTGTCACTCACGGCTCCCTAAAGGGATTCCCCCCCCTCCCCTGTCCGATCCTCCAGCGCTGACTGACAGAACGGACGGGGAAGGGGGCGGGTACAGCTGGCTCTGCCTCTAGATAGGGAGAGCCAGCTGTCAATCACACAGCTGGGTGGATCTCGACAGTAATGTCGGGATCCGTCCCGGCTGCGGCGGCCTCAGTATACCGTGAGCTACAGCTTTGGGTCACGGGAGGACGCTAGTTTGTGTCCTCCAGTGACCCTTAGGAGAACTATGGGGAAAAGCACTGACCCCCTTTATTAACAATAAGGCAGAGCAACAGACATTTATATTTGTATATATTTTAAATATTACATTTTTTGCCTTGACATATAATTTAAGGGGTCAATTAAAAACGTTTCCACGTTCACTCAGTGTCACAGAACTTTCTCCCAAGATTCACACCTTTTTTTCTAATGGGATTCCACTGGGAAAATGTGAGAACTTTATATGAAAACATTTCTAAATAGACCCCCGAGTGTTAGGTCGAGGTAAACTACAAGGTATAGATCACAACTGAGAGATATTGGCGTAATTATTATAACTTACAATTAAACCCTGCGCTGAAAAGCCCACGCTGAGACTGACTACGCTGAAAGCAAATACGCCCCATGTAGTAAATACTGCAATACTGATATGCAAGTCTGAAAATCCCAAAATTACAGCTTCACATTATTAGTCCCAGCATGGTGTGTCTTGTACATCCCCTATATATTAGCCTTTGTCACGCTCAGTGCTGTCTCTCTTTTCAGTTCTACTCAATGCTTTTCAATGGGCAGTCCCAGGAACCTTTGCTCATGCACCATACAGCTCTCCCGAGTAATAGACGGCTCCTGAAATAGACTGATAACGAGCTGAGAATACATCACAAAGAGAATGGCCAGTGTGCTCCGAGCAAACAAACAAAAAAAATTAGATTTGGTGCATTAAAGAGAACCTGTCAGGATAGATATGCAGCTGACTTGTTTTTAGAATAACCTAAATACAGGACTGTCACCTTTATTCCTCTTTCAGTGCTTAGTAAGCCATTTTACCTGGAACAAATTGGCACGAGCTGCCACCATATTTCTATGACAGATTCCTTTTAATTGAAGCAACAGAGGTTTGATGGGGATAGATTACAATCAAAGTTAACACAGGCATCTTTCATACCTAGAAATGTTCCTGTTTACATATTAAAGAGGAAATTAATTCTTCTCTCAATGCTCCCTTCCTGGCGCTGACATCTTCTTCCAGGTCGGGGATCTTCAGTCCCAACCCGCTGGTTTTGAATGATGGAACTCCAACTCAAGCGCACGGGAATTCATTCAATACGGCACTGAGGTGTGGCCAGAATGTACATAAGAAGCTCAGTGTACATTCTGAAAAACACTGCAAACAAGCAGGTAAGTTTTATTGCAGAGAAGACATAACATGGTAGGCCCCATTCACACTACGGCGTTGGAAGGGCATTTTTGTGCGCTTTTATGCACGTTTCAGCACTGAAACACGATTAAAAGCGCCCAAAAAGGTGCTGATCAGCGCGTATTCATCGAAGTCTATATGGAAAATGTGCCGATCAGCACTGAAAAAGTAGCACAGGATGCAGTTCGGGTAACATATCATATATATATATA
>NW_017307265.1:476191-509950 GCF_000935625.1 Nanorana parkeri | reverse complement strand
ATATATATATATAAGGCAATTTTACCTCAGCTCCTGACATATATATATATGATAAGCCAATTTTACCTCAGCTCCTGACCTGAGGCACCGCTCGTAACTAAGAGAGGAAGTATTTATTGGGTGTCTGTGTCCCTGTTGGGGGAATTTCCTTGCTTTCTACCTTGTTGAACACTTAGGTGTCAGGGCTACCACAAAGTACCACCAAAACAGGAAGTGGTGGGAAATCCTCCCAATCCACAGACACAGGCAACAACAGAAAACAAAGAATGTAATCAAGTCCAAATTAAACGTGATTTTTCACAATATCTGTTAAATAAGAATATATTTTAATCTGAACTTAATCAACAGCTTAGTGCTCTCTTTTTCCGACATGACATACGCCCAATTCAAAAGCCAGTCAGTGGCTTAGACAGCTGCCTTATTTGTCTTTTACACTATGGATTGTAAATCTCTTACACTTGAAGAAACCAAACTGATTTACAATCCATAGGGAGTTCATAACCCCCTAGTGATCCAATGTTCCAGAGCCCATAAGCAATACAAAACATTACCAAGGTTCTAACCCCGATCTATCCAAATGATCAGCTCATGTCTACTGGTGCAGCATATATTACTGTTGGTATCATTAATTGCCTGTTTTAATTTTTTCAAAGAAAAGTATGCTTGTTAAACTGGAGCATTAACCAAATATGAAAGCATTGCGGAAAATATTAAAAACAGATCTATTTCAGGATATTTCCTGGCAGCGCAGATTCCTGAGCATCTCAGGCCACAGACACGGCTGAGCAGGAATTATGGCCATAGCTCAGGGGACACATGATGTAGATAGAAGTTCACTGCTGTATGTGACATTTGGGAGGAAGAATTTGCTCCTGAAAAGGAAAACTTGTCAAGATGGAGCCGAAATTTATATGTCACAATGAATGTGTGTCCAGGGGTGAAATGTACCTGGTATTAATAAAGAGGATTCTCCGCTCTGAAGACTGATATATTATTTATCCACCTTTAGACATGAGTATTATGACCTCTGTGTGAGGCGGTGGTACAGGCCTGACCTCTCTTTGGTCGGAATTAGGAAGCTGCGCAATGGTTATAAAAGGGCAGCGAAGGGGAATTCTGCACAACTCATGTGATTTACAGTATACAACACAGCAAGAGAACATGTGCAATTCATACAAGGCCAATACTGTTTTATGTTAGATCCTTAGAGTAATAATATTACTCTCTATTGTTTTGTACCAATAATAGCAAAGACATTCTACATCCAACTATATGACTTTGATAACCTTCGCAGCCTGACATTGAGAATGTTTTAAGCAGGCATGATGATCACCCTCCATGACCAGTTCAGTGTTAAACTTTTGTAGATGACAGCCTGACCATCAATTTTTAGATACACAGTACATAGTGACTTAGATTTTTTTTTTTTAAACTAAAAAAAAACTGAACCTGGGGTAGCAACATGAATATGGAATTCAGGAGCCAATCTGTCCAATGCAGTAGCCAGCAGGATTTTCTATTTGCAGCCAGCTCCATTGACAACAACCTAAAAAGTTGGGCACCAGCTGTCATTTTTAAAGAAGCATTGGCTACCTGGTTCTGGGATTTTTCCAGCCCTGGCATAGGCCCCATTCACACATGAGCATTTTGTACCTCAAATACCTAAGCACTACAATACCCAACAGAAGGAATCCCGTTCAAAGTTCAAAAATACAGCACTCCACAGGATCTTTTACCGGAAAATAGAAGTTTTTATTCACTGAGCAAAACTCTATGAATTAAGCCTAAACTCTGAAACGCGTTAGCTGTTCAGGATCGAGGGGAAGAGTTTTTGGACAGTGCGTGTTTTGCTCTGTGAATAAAGACTTATTTTCTGGTAATAGATCCTGAGGAGTGTGGCATTTCTGAACTCTGATTGTTTGACGCAGAGACATGCTTGTTGCCTGCTCCCGAGACACAGACAAGGTGAGGATCCAGATTCAGAATGTGAGCGGTGTTTTTGTTTTGTTTTGGACTATAAGGAGGAATCCCAGTGTTTTCAATGACCCTTGTTTATACCTGAGTGTTCTGTTGCTTGTAGCAAAACACTTTTACCTTCAAAAAGTACATGAGCTTCTTTTGGAGGAGAATCAAGCATTAGACTCCAATGGGAGCTCCCACAAAATGTGCTTGTAACGTGCATTTTTCTAGCAGTTTTTTTCGCTAGTAACTAGCTTTGCATTGGCTAAGAATAAAAAAACAAATGTTCAAGCCTGAAGTGCATGCAGAAAAACCGGTACTCATGCTCAAAAATAACCCCCAAAAAACATCCAAAGAGGCTCAACTCAAATGTGAATGGGGCCTTGTTTGTTTTGGTTAGGGTTTATTTCCACCAGAATGCATAGATAACTCGCAATGATACTTCTCCCTGTACATTGAAGTGACTTTAATAGCAAACTGGTAGGGTGAAAGTCAACCTCACCCACAGCGCTCATCGTTTTTTTACACCCCCACTTCTGAATTTCTGACAAGATCAACAGAATTTTTTGCATTTATCAAACAGATATAGTAAAACACTTTCAATGGTATATTTAACAGGCCAAAAGGAAGCCAATAAGAGAAGCTCAGTGTTAGTGTTTACATACACTTTAACCCGGGGTAGACAAACTAATATGGAATTCAGGAGCCAGTCTGTTTAATCCCGGAGTTAGATCCATTGACAACAACTAGAGAAAACCTCAAATGGTAGCCACCAGTTATCATTTTTAAAGAGCATTAGCAGACCTGGCACCCGGGATTTGTCTAGCACTGCTTAAACCTAATGCTTATCCTGAACACATTCCTAAAATGAATCCCAACTTAACCAAGAAAGTGAACCCAACTCTTTACCCATACAGTCCCTGCATGATGCAGCTGGAAAACTTTTTTTGCATCTGTACATTGATCACAATGTGGAAACAACTATCAAAGTCTCTAGTGCAGGGGTTAGCAATTAATTTTCTTGGGGGGCCCCATAGGAAACTGGGATGACTGTGGTGGGTCAAACCGATTGACTCACATTACCACGCAACACACCGACCGCGCATTACAGTGCGGCAGGTGCACTGCGATTGACTGTGCCGCAACACGCGATATCGTAATACTGTGTGTTGCCGCTGAAAAAAGTAGTGTATGCAATGCACCTGCCACACTAACGCACAGTAGGTGCATTGCATGGTGCAATGCGTTAGTTGCTGCTGGCCGGGAAACTGCACATGCCAAACCCCACATGCAGCCAAGAACCAGAGAGAAACGCAGCCCGAACACAGACCGATCACTGACCTGTGCTTGCAGTGGATGCAGTGGATGCACCGGCTTGGCTATGGCTTGCAGTGGATGCACCGGCCTTAAGCCAGCCAAAAAAGAGTAATAAATCGGCGCGCCGGACAGCCACAGACAAAGGGCCGGATACAGCCCATGTGCGGTAAAATGCTTAGATCTGCTCTAGTGCCTTGTGTGCACACACGTAGCAAAATAGAGTGCTCACTGACTCCTGGGACACAAAGGATATATCAAGCTGAGCGGCTCCATAATAAAGACTCATTATATCACCACCTTTGTACTACGCCCTGTCAATGGTGGTATGTGCCCACGTTGGATGCTACAGTCCAAAACATCTGAAGTATCTCATTTTGCATGGTAGCAATTCAGTAACAAAAACATTTATTCAACGGCAAAGAGATGCGCAAGAAGTTTTCTTTCCGTTAAGAAAAACTAATTTGCACTTGCCGAAGATGACATAAAACACAAACCTGTGAGCACAGATTACAGCTACGCAGACAATGACAATACAGCTGTAAATGCCAGTAAACCACAGGAAATTCTCACAAACAGGTGCCTGACAAAGATGTGCGAACACCCTCCGGAATAATCGCATTTTCTTATTCTTCACAGTAATTCAATTTAAGAGCTCGGCAGTGAGATATGCTACTGTAGAGAGGACGCCAGAAGAGCAAACAACCTTCCATAAAATGAGGGTGATTTTATATCAACTGGCAGAGAGTAGTTTCCAATGGCGACCAATCGAGTTTTCATTTTCACCTGCCACCCCCTATCATAAGTAAACTGGGCTTCATTTAAAGAGGAACTCCAGTTATTAAGAGAATGCACTGCAAGGGTTAACTGCTCATTTTGTCTATGGAGTTAAAATAACAGAGTTATACTCACCAGAAACTTGGAGTTGCCTGGCTGCTAGACCGTTCCTTGCAGTCTCGCTACCCTTCTGCTCTAGCAATGGAATGTCACTCTGTGTTCTCACATCCAACACACTGTATTGGACATGATGACTCATGGGACCTTCGGGCGCCAGAGTAAAGGAGGAGTAGACTGCAGGGACCGGTCTAGCAGCCAGCCAGGTTGAGATTTGGGTGAGTATATCTTTGTTATTTTAGCTCCCTAGACAAAATGAGCACTTAACACTTGCAGTGAGGGGGTAGCTGCAATGCAAGGGTTAAGATGTCATATGCCTGGAGTTCTTTAATTTTGTTCATTTCTTGGAATCATTTTTAAGGGTATCTAAACTAAAAATCAGGGATGCACTGAAACCGATATTTCTGTATCGGGTACCGATATTTTTTTTCCGGTACTCGCCCATACCGAATACCGGGTACTGGAAGTCCCATTCAGGAAGCCAGGCGGCGTGTAATGACTCGCCACCTGGCTACCCGATTAGCAGGGAAGCTGTCCCCATGCTTCTCGTCACTATGTGATGAGAAAGCATGGAGCCGGCTTTCTGGTCAATCAGGAAGCCGGGCGCCGTGTAATGATGCAACGCCCGGCTTCCTGATTGGCCGGGAAGCCGAAAATCAAACGAACATTCCAGAAACTGGCTACTGTTTATTAGATGTTATCATTCCTTGTATTACTCTCTCATCATCTTCTAAAATCAAGTGACACTTGTACGCTGCCCGACCAATCAGGAAGCCGGGCAGCGTGCAATGACGCGCTGCCCGGCTTTCCTGATACAGGAAGTATCGGGCCAGGCACCTTCAAATACTCGGCATCGGCACCAATACTGGTATCGGTATCGGTGCATCCCTACTAAAAATGTGTATTTCTATACTGAATTTCGGTAAATTCTATCCCACACCTAATACCTGGCTACTGTTTATTAGATGTTATCATTCCTTTTATTACTCTCTCATCATCTTCTAAAATCAAGTGACACTTTTGGAGAATGGGGGTTACCGTGCTGGCTGCAGAAAGAGAGAGACAAACAGTTCTTTCATATCGGCAGCTCTAAAAAATTTCCTAATTTTGGAGTTTGGGTATTAGAGAGTGGAGCTGACACTCACAGAGCAATAAAGCTGGGTATATGTTTCGAATTTTGGTTGGTTCCTGATGACCCAGCCAAAATGCAAACGGTGGGTGCCACTGTCCGCACCCTTCTGCCCAGTATCCCTTGATCAACTGATTGAAGGAGCCAGTTGGAAAATTCTCGACCGAATGGCACTAGAACAAATCTCCTTCCATGCCAGACAGAACTATGCTGTGTGACAGAGCTACAGTATGTAAATCTTTGAAATGGATGGACTGGAAATCCTCTTGTAGATAGATCTGTTCCCTATACATATTTCATCTGCGTATTTAGCAGTTTGCTTGGAGTTCCACTTTATAACATCCTATAGAAAAATACATACCAGCTTTAGCAGCCTAAAGGTTCCAACATCCAGCAAATGTTGTGCCATCTCAGTCACTTACATAGCGCAGCTGTTAAGAATTTTATAAATATTTCCTGTAAAACTCAAGAAGGCCCTGCCAAGCGCTCCTTCGAAATGTAATTCAGTGTGCTAATTTGCTGGCGCACACGGTGGCCCCCATCCTATTGTATCCTAGTAAATTTCATACTTGCTTCAATAAGCAACTGACTGGGCAGCTGGGATATAAATTATGCCCTGCTGCAAACAAGCACAGCACCATCCAAGTGTCGGAGATGTTCGAGTTGGGCGTAGATTGTTCTGTTAACAGTCAGAAATTCTGACGCTAATTACCGATCGGAACAATGCCGCATGAAGGAGAATGTACAGTAGTAAGACTATCTGTTTCATTTATTACTATATGAAGGAAAATATTTTTAGTTGCTCAAGATGGTCAACAGCCAAAAGCTCTGGCAGAACGTTGGTCTCTTACTACCTCATGTCTACTGCGCTTAGCTTTTTTATACTACTAGCTGTACTCATTTATATTGATCTTTATAATTTGTTCAGCAGCAATGCAATAGGTGTTTGCATTGCCTAGATCAGTGTTTCTCAACCTTATTATGCTCTGTTCACACCTAGGACACCGTTTTGTCCCTTAAAGCTAAGCACAACAAAATGCTCAACATAAGGAATCCAATTCATTTCTATGGCCCCTGTTCACACGTACGTGTTTCCCATTGAAGTCTATGGGACCAAAAAGTACTGTATTCTGCCAAAAATGAGTTCACGTAATTCTTCCAGCGACATGTGTTTTTCTGCTTGCTGACTTGAATGGGTTTCCTTGTCTTGAGAGTTTTTTTAACGCTTTGAGCGACAGAACACCTAGGTGTGAGGACTAAGTTAATGCACCCATTTAGGGCCCATTCACACCATATCCAGATCCTCTCCAGACCAGATTGTTTCAAGACCCAAAATGCATCCTAATGTATCCATATGCTATTTCTGGCCTCTGTTCACACCAGCACAGTCCATTCCAGACCAGACCAGAAAAATACTGCATGTCTCATTTTGTCTGGTCTGGAATGCACTGTAACTGCGGGCAAGTTCACACCATTTTCTGGACCAGATATGGTCTGGAAAATGGTGTGAACTTGCCCTTAATGTATAGAAAATGTTGAGGTATCCCAGTCTACAATGTAAAAAAAAATAGTTTCGTCCCCCTCTAAAATCCATGTGGGGTCCTTTTCTTCAATGGTTGGCTATCTCATGTCTTTTTGGCACTGGACCATGCTACAGCTTTCATTAAGGTATAGAATCATGAAGGCACCAGGATGGGGTGGGGACTCAGACATCCCATGGTGAGATACCAAGTAGTCATAGAGGAGGCAAAAAAAAAGTCACCTCCCCATCAAAAAAAAATTGGTCTATTGGGTTTAACAGTGGTCCTTAAAGTGAACCTGACTGAAACATTGATTAACGGGGGCCACTCAGATTGATGAGCCAGGGGAAGGAATTGGAGCGGTTGTAGTCACAGTTTTAGCAATATGAAGAAAATTATATATAATAAATGTGAAATAAGAGAAGGAACTCTTATACTGAATACTATCATTGCTGGTATTAAAAACTAAAAATGAATATGTATCTCTATACTGATTTTCCATGAGTTCTATCCCACTTCTAATAGCCATATTGATCTAGAAGCAGCTGGGAAAGAGATGCAAAGCACACTGTGAGTCCAGGAAGTTGGTGAAAGTGATGGGCAGATGGAAAGCAGTACATAAAATGGATTTTATCAAGTAAGCTTTGATTGCATTATAAAAACAATACTAGTATGCATTCCTATTACAGTGCTGATGTTATAACAGGATAGTGGGATAGTGTATGCTGGGACTTTATAACTGCTTTAAGAGCATACAGAATAAATTTTTCATTATATTGGCCCTTTGAGGGCAGGTTCACACCATTTTCCAGACCAAATCTGGTCCGGAAAATGGTGTGAACCTGCCCACAGTACCAGTGCATTCCAGATCAGACAAAATGAGGCATACAATATTTTTCCGGTCTGGAACGGACTGAGCTGGTGTGAACAGAGGCCGGAAATAGCATAGGGATACATTAGGATGCATTTTGTGTCTGGAAACCTTCTGGTCTGGTCTGAAGATGATCTGGATGTGGTGTGAATGGGCCCTAAGACACTAAAAACTCTATCCTGGGATTCTGAAGCAATAAAAGCCCTTCCTGCTAACAACAACCAATCAGATTCTTCCTTTCTTACTACCAGGGCTGTATTGTAAATGAAAGGAAGGTCCTTATTTTCTGGTATGAACAGCAAGAATTGCAGTTCTTCAAGTTTTATACATCAGAGACGCTCCTCCTTTGCTGCTCAGTACTACTGAATTAGAAAATGGGCAAAAATCAAAATTTGCATTCCATTACACACCCGGCCTGACATCATCCAATAAGGCCCCAAAGGGAAATCACAGAGGAGTGACGGAATTGCTTTAACACAAACATTTCCAAATTCTGAGTCTTCTCCTCATCCTTACCAGGAGACACGTTCACTATTTTCTGGGCATGGAAATCTCCCTGGCCTGCCAAGCTTGACTCGCCAGTGTCCCGCGCCAAAATTCTGCAAGAGTAACGCCAGTTTAAAGGATAGCACCTGTCTTTCTTCACTATTTCCTTGGCAAAGCGTCACTATAAAATATACGATGATAAATGTGTTTTAGAGGTACAACCACCTCAGTTCTGTGAGTGTTCATTCATCTGATTGTTACATTATTTGTACCTGATAAATGGCACGGAAAATGTATTGTAAATCTTTTCGCCTTTCTATGCTGTCAGGAAGAGATTGTGTTTACTAGATAACCAGGACACTATGGGGTCTATTCATAAATGTTTTCACACAAGATTCATATAGCTTTCACCCAGGAGCCACACATTGTTCCAATCAAGGCCCTATGTGATGTCCTGCAGGCAAGAGGTGCTGTATAATACAGTACAATGACAGCTAAAACCACCCGCAGCTGTTCGCATGTAATCGCACAGCCTACGATTACCTGGATACAGACGGTTTGCATCTAGGTGCGATTGCTCACAGGTAATCGCAGGCAGTGGGCGAACAGCTGCCGGTAGTGACAGCTGTCATTGCATTATACAGTGCCTCGCGCTCGCAGGAGATCACACGAGTCTTACGCAGGAATTCAGAAGACTCATGCAATGGTCCCCATTTGCAGGTGTGAATGTCACTTATTCTAAATCCAATTAGAACAATTGTGAATCTTGAGTGAAAGTTCTGTGACAACATTTATAGATATCAAGAAGGTAGTCATTTGCACACCTTGTAGTCAGGGTCCAGTGTATCAAAGCGTCTTTATTTGACATCAGATATACATGGCATCACATATAATGTCTCGGGACCTGCAACAGTCCCTTCATCAAGCAAACATGATGTCATTATGTTTGCCTGATGAAGGGACTGCTGCAGTTTCAGAAACATCATTATCATATGTGATGTATATCTGACGTCAACTAAAGCCGCTTTGATACACTGGACCCTGGTATGCGGATGACTGCCTTGCTGATGTGCAGATTTGTGCAGCACCCTCCACAAGTCATTCTAGTATTTGACTACATATTGGGATTCCGGCCTGGAATGTGATGGGACATGGAGATAACATTTATAAATCTAAATTATAAATTTTATGGCACATTTTTGCAGCTTGCACGCTAAATCGTTTTCACATGCAGGCTGCTGTCAGTGTTGCCAGGCCGTGACCCCCTCACGGCCATGACGATGCGTGTTTACATTATTAGACTGTGCAAAGTGTATACTCCATTCAGGTCTCCCTACAGCAGCAACGTGGTGACCTCTGGTGCCATCCAATGCAGATATGTGGCGACTGGTGTCTCCGCACTAAGGGGTATAATGTTAAACAATCTGCAGAGCCATTCGGCGTGCGCAACTGCATGTAGAATCCTTCTGTGCGAATGGAGACTAAAACAAATTCACAATGCCAATTATTTCAACTATATTCATTATATGTACGTATTAAAGGCATGTTATTTATCTGTAAAAGTCTCCCTTGTGCAGACATCCAAAAGCTCAGAGACTGCTGCTAAGCGCCACCATCTTGGATGTGATGTCAGCAGCCTCAAGTGACACTATATAGTATTCACTTCACTGTTTTTTTCTCCCCCACCAGCTATATAAAAGATTATGTAGGTAGGTGAGGGGGCAGAGGAGCTTGGAAAGCACAGACAGTAATTGGACACTCCGAGAATCGGAGAGGGCTATGATGTGGAAGAAGGGAGAGGATTGTGCTAGGGAACTGCCTCTTCCTGTAGTTAAAGGAGAACTATGAGGTGAGTGCTTTTCACTCACCTCATAGTTCTAGCCGACCTGTGACAATGAGACTGTCACAGGTCGGATCAGTAGATCGGGAGGTGAGCGAACACATACCGGCGTTCGCTCACCTCTCGATCCTGTCACAGCTCTCTGCCGTGACAGGGGAGGGGCTGGATTCCCCCCTCCCCACTCTGATCCGCAGTGCTGACTGGCGGATCAGACGGGGGAGGGGGCAGGTACTCTAGATAGGCAGAGCCAGCTGTCACTCACACAGCTGGGCGGATCCAGACATAATTGTCGGGATCCACTTCAGCTGCGGCGTCTCAGTATACCGCGAGCTGTAGCTTGCGGTATACTGAGCTTAGGGTGACGGGAGAACGCTAGTTTGTGTCCTCCCGTTACCCTAAGGAGAACTATGGGGAAAAGCCTTAACCCCATAGTTCTCCTTTAAGTAGTCAAAGTTACTAGAATATTTAGAGGCACGTTGCAAGGCAATAAAAAAATCATTTATGAAACGGAAAAAATTCTGCATGTAAGCACAAGCACATTCACTTGGCAATAACCAATTTCAGGGAGGGGATTTCCCATCATGTGTAAGTTTTTATATTAGGAACCTTCAAAAACATTTGCTTGCAACATCAAAAATGAAAATGTGTCTTCTAGCAAATAGACTTCATCTGGCACATTCACTAACGCCTACAGTGAACATTTCCAAAGTCAGAAATGAGTCCAAGAGCAATTATCAATCATTACAGAAGTGTAAAAGTCTAAGGAAAGCAAACTCTGACTAAAAACAATGGCCCTCTACCTCTACCAAGTTCTGCCGTTAATATAATACCGATACTGAAGAGACCTGGTTTACACTGTGTACGAGGTTCTGCCTTCAATTTATTATTGATACTGAAGAGACATGGTCCACAGGGGTACCAAGTTCTGCTTTCAACATAATACAGATACTGAAGAGACCTGGTCCACAGCAGGTACCAAGTTCTGCCTTCAAAATAATATTGATACTGAAGAGACGCGGTTTACGGTGGGGTACCAAGTTCTGCTTTCAACATAATACTCATACTGAAGAGACATGGTCCACAGCTGGTACCAAGTTCTGCATTCAATCTTATATTGGTACTGATGAGACCCGGCCTACAGCTGGTACGAAGTTCTCCCTTCAACATAATATTGATACTAAAGAGACATGATCCACGGGGGTAGCAGGTTCTGCCTTCAATATAATATTGATACTGAAGAAACATGGTCCACAGTGGGTACCAAGTTCTGTCTTCAATATAATATTAATACTGAAGAGATCTTGTCCAGAGCGGCTACCAAGTTCTGCCTTTAATATAATATTGATACTGATGAGACATGGTCCACAGGGGTATCAAGTTCTGCTTTCAACATAATACTGATACTGAAGAGATCATGTCCACAGTGGGTACCAAGTTCTGCCTTCAATACAATATTGATACTGAAGAGACCTTGTCCACAAGGAGTACTTGGTCCTTATTACAATTAACATCTGTCAAGTGTAAATCCAGTATTTTATAATCCCCAGTGAAATCCCATTGTCCCGCTTTTTCTGTCATGTAAAATCACACGGCTGGGCTTTCACACAGATAGAAGGATCAATATTAGCAAATGGTCAGCTAAAAATGTGTTGCTAAAGATTTTATAGTAAACTAGGAAGATCAATAATCCATCCCGATTACAGTAAAGTTCGATTTAGGGTAAGGAAAGAAAGTCATCTACAAGCTGTTTATTGTTTCTGCAAATAAAATATTCGCTTACATATGTCTGAATTTACCACCTACCAATATGGACACATACTCTAATGCAAATAACTGAATGGCAAATCATTTTCTCCCAGCAGTTATTACAGACCATGCGTACCTGTGTAATCATTTTACTTTATTGGCTGTCAGTTCTTGGTTCCCTATGCTATATGCTTTAAAGGCATAGTCCAGCTATATCAAAAAATTATGTGAAAGGATCTGTGAATAGATGGTGCAGCTGTGCAGACAAAGCCATGCACAGCCGTGCCAAATTTAAATGGTGAAATGGTGACAAGAGTCTTCGGGAAAGTATTACACCCTAAATACTGGTGTAACATGAATGAAACATTGTCTTTAAAGTAAACATAGCCTTTAAGGAGAGAATTACCCCATTTTCTAGGCCTGTGCATGTGTATGATTGGATGTGAAGAAACCAGGAAGGTTGCCCCGTTATAGTCAGGAACTCCAAAATCCCTGCAGAAAAACAAAGAACAACCGGGCGCCTTTCCTCGTGCAGATAAACCTTTTTATTAAGTAAAATTGAATACATAAAAAACATACTCACAACGGGAGCAGTAGACATTTACATCAAATGGACTAGCAATACTTGATTACGCTGCTGCTATGAACAAAGGTAGAGGAGGAATCAAGGAGACACTTAGGGAACTCTGCTCTCCTCACAGAGTCCCGCTGCAACTGCTAACGCGTTTCCGGGGACACGCCCTCTTCTTCAGAGGTCGAGTGTGTAACCTAATTTGAGAAGAAACAAAACATCACCAGCACACCGCAGGAATATGTCTATTTATTGTGCATTTTGTCATGAAATAAAGCAACATTTAGGGGCCACACAGGGTCCCCTTCATCAGGCTCAATATGATGATGTCATGTTGAACCTGATGAAGGGGACCCTGCGTGACCCCGAACGTTGCTTTATTTTATGATAATATCTGTCAATAAATAGACGTTGTTGGACATATTCCTGGGCTGTGCTGATAATTTTCTGTTTTTTCTCTGATCCATGCGATGCCATCTAAGGTCACATTAGAACTCATATTCTAAAGGGTTTTTCTTATAGAGTGCGGCAGTATACCTTCTGTAACCTAATCTGAACACAGAGTTCTCAGTTCCCCACTGTTAAAGGTGCACTGTAACCAGAACTAAAAGTTAAAGTGGACCTGAACTCGAGAAGGAAAGATTCCCTATTTTAGAGGAATCAGCTAGAAATGTTAATTTTATCTAAGAAGTACCCTGAAAAATTCCTCCTATTCTGTAGCATAATAAATGTATATCTGCAGTCTCACAAAATGTAAAGAACGATTTGGTGATGTCACCAATGTGCTGTTCTGTACCTCTGGTGTAAGATCTCCCTGCTCCTGATTCATTCAGTATATAGATGTGTGATTTATACAACTCTCCCATGCTCAGATCAGAAGTCATCAGATGGTAAGCTCTGAGAAGCAAACCTCTGATCTTCTGCCAAGATGGCAACCTCTGCACAGGGACAAAGTGTGGAACAAGGTATTATATGTCAGTAGTGGGGAAAAGATTGGCTGTATAGAGACCACGGGTAATACTGGTGATTTAGTCCATTGCCTCCACATTTCAGGTCCTCTATAGGCATTGAGATTGGAGATATATACAGAGAACATTCAGACTTAGATATGCGCTTTTCACCCAGACATTGCGGGAATGCACCAATCCAACTCATTCAATCACCGAATCTAAAATAAGGTATGTAATGAAAACAAAAAGGTTCAATTTAAAAAAATAATTAGCATGTGCATAAAGATTGGGGGGCAGGAAAGGCAGAATATAAGCAAATAATATTTTATCTTGAACAGTGGGAACTTTCGACAATAACCCCATCCAGTTACTGAAATGACTCTCTACAAGAAGCAGCCATTCTGGAGCTCGAAGAACAAATATGGTACTAAAGAACATATAGGTTATCGTCAGCAAGACAGGGTCACATGACAGGGTCGCCCTCAAGTTACAAGGATACCCTGTCCCAGATAAGCATTTCTTGGCTTAGGCTGGGTGTTTTATTTCTATAAAAATAACAAATCTGTTGCACTACTGACATTATTGCTAAGAAGTCTTGCAAATCCATTACACATGATGGACCATGCTAGTTTAAAACCTCCATGGTTTTCCATTGTGTTTTCTACAATTGGTTTTATACCAGCAATGTACACAAAAGTATAAAAATGTCCAGCAATCAGCTACAAATTACAACCAGCGTTCAGCGTAACGGAAAGCCGCTTTCAGCTTTAATAAATGAGCCCCTTAGAGCTTTATATCTTTCGAAATGACAGTTTCCTGACATGAACCTCCACAGGTGGAAAGACACAGGCGCCCTAAGAGTGTTTTAACACGCATAGTTATTAATAACGCGCTTGTACGGCTTCTGTGTTGGTACATGGCACTGTTCACTTGAGACTGTCTTCCTCAATGATTTCTGTGGTTGCATAATTAATACAAACATGTTTTTTCAACTAGCCTTAGCTGTGAAACAGCTGCTTCGTTTTCCCACAAACCCTTTAAACGCTTGCGCTTTTCTAAACCAAAAACTTGCCTGACACAAACTTCAAAGTGTCGACGATGAAGAGGTACCTCAGAGAAGTACAGGGGAGAAAATGATTCCTCAAAGAAAACGTATAATCAAGGTTATTGCAGAGAGCGGAGAGCGAAGGGTTAATACCCATCACTTTATTTTTTGCTGTCGGTGTCCTATAATTGACGTCTCAGAGACACAACAGGTAGTTAGAAGTGATCTCCACAACAAAAGGACATTTCCCCTTCTCTGAAACAAGTGTCTCCATTGGAAGACTTACCTCGATTTTGAAAGTTCCATCTGCCTCTGTGATAATGGACATCAGGACCAACAGAGAGGGTAATCTACCCAGCAGGGTCCTAAACAGTGATAAAAACTTGACATGTGTTCAAATCCTTCCCAACTCTATCCAAAACTAAAAAGAAAATGTTGACTACTTAAAGTGGAACTAGACCCACCAATTTAATGTCTCCGAGCCCTCAAATGGCTGGTGCCATAGCTGATCACATATGCAGCACCATGACAACTGCAATCCAAATAAGTAGAGGCTAAGATGGCACCTTCCATGGCTGTAAGAGATAAGTAGTTGTAGTTCTGCTTTAAATACCTACTCCGGCACTCCTGCTTATGCTGGCCACACATCCATTGATCCAATCCTGTAGTGAACCTTTTGTATTTGGATCTAACAAATGACTTCCACTATTTCTTGCCCGCCTACGACCGAAGATGAAAACAATCTGATGAGCTAAAAAATTCCAAACACTTTTGCAAACAATAACAACAAGATCATTTGTCCTGAAATAAATCCAATCAACTTAGACCCAAATAAAGCATTATTTGTCATTTCTGTTCAAAGAAGCCAATTCATCAAAGCTGGAAACGGTAATTTTCACAGCAACAGTTGACAGCTTCCGACCGGCGATGGTCAATAGAAAACGATCGGACTGGTTCAGGTAGATTTACTGTTGGTGTTCTCCTGAATTATGGCTTTTGTAAAACAGAGGAAGTGGTTGATTGGATAAAAAAAGGTGCATATATATCTGCTAAAGAGAAAAAAGAATAGGTACCATCCACAAGATTCACCGGGTGGGTGCTTGGGGGTCTATATCAAGTATCAGACCATGACCCTCCCAGTGCAGGGGGATAGACAGTGAGCATGTTTTGTTAGGAAGAATGGAATATATGTATATGAAGTACACCTGCACCTATTACAATAAAGTACAAGTTATAAATACTGTATGTAGCATGGAAATGAGATTAGGACTTTTGCTTGGACTTCAGCATTAATTACCTTTTTTATACTTCAGCCATTAGGTTTAAACATCAAGCTCCAGGCTTATCCATTTACCTCCAGCAGCTACTAAATGTCCATGTTTATTGAAATAACACACACTGCCATTCCTATTTGTATGAAGCAGTGACAGAAAGATATACAATTGCTGGAAGGTGTCACTCATCTCCCACGCTACATCACAGTGTTGTGGCACATAAAAAGCATTGTGCAAACAATCCTCTGTCATTATCACAATTATCCTACCATAGATGAAACTTAAAATAATAACAACAAGCAATACCAGAGACTAACTTTCACAGAAAGGAAAGCAATGAAGTGGGGTCACCTGGGGAGACTCTTGCCCCAAATTGTAAGCTAAGCAGCAATCAATCCATATCGGATTTGTTGACATGGCATGACAGTTAAGGCTGCAACCTACTAATCGATTATGAGAATAGATGTCAACTATTCTCATTATCGATTAGTTGGTTGGATCCCCTAGCTCTCTCCTCCACGCTGGGAGGAGGGCACAGCAAGCAGTGGGCGGGTGCAATAGCCACCCTGATATTGCTATTGTAATTTGAAACGGCCAATAGCAGGCTGGCTATTGCACCCGCCTACTACCTGCTGTATTTACATTCTTGCCACCGGGAGCAGTCATTCTCTGGCTGAAGGTATTCAAGCGCCATGTGCTTACAATACAATTATTTAAAAAAAATTTACAAATTATAAAAAGGTTGGAAAAGTAATTTTCGGTTTCGGCCTGACAAATTCTGCTGTGGGAGGTGCGCTGCAGTGCCATTCATTTCAATGGCACCCCAAACGCGCCTCCTACCCACAGTGTGATTGCCCAGACTGGAAGGCACGGTACCACAATGCTGTGCGTTCCAGTGAAGTGCGATTGAATAAATTGTGCGTGCAGTTTTATTCTGAAGTAAACTTTGATTGTAACACCGCATTTGTGTATTTTAATTTAAATTAAGGCCAACGAATTGATTATGAAAACAATCATTAGTTGCAGTCCTAATGATAGTCACCTGACTGAAAGATGCCACCATTCATTTGCTCTTTAATTTTTTAAAAATTACAAAAAAAGTGCAGCCTGCAGAAAAAGACTCTTAATAGTAACTTAGTAGCATAATGAGACCTTACACTCTTCAAGAGCTAGGACTTCCTGAAAAATCTTCCATCCAACACACCATTGGTATGTCAACTACCTGGTCTACTATGGTCCCACCTCCTGGCCTGTATGTCAGTACTGTGTCTTGCAGGGGCCGTTAGATGGAACCACAGCATTCGGGGAGGAACGCAGGAAGCTATCGATAATAAGAAATCACCTGCACCCCATACAGCGTATAGACCTTGGATGAGAAGTTGGTGCTTCAAGTGACAACACGGATGGCGCCGTGTCAGATGCAGTCCATAATAGAAGTCACCAACACTCGATGATATGTGCAAGAAGTAAAGCACTTTTTATTGAAGCGTCAAACAGCCAACGTTTCGGGGCCACACAGGGTCCCTTCTTCTGGGCGACATAGTGACCTAGAAGAAGGGACCCTGTGTGGAACTGAAATGTTGGCTGTTTGACACATGTGACTTCTATTTTGAAAGCAGGAAGCTAACACATCCGCAGTGTCAGATTGCTAAATAATTTGCTGGAGGCTGTAGCACTTGAAGAGAGCAAAGTTTTTAGAAATACTTTTTAAAGTGAAAGTCGTTTTAAGCAATACATGTCTGGTAATCCTCTTGCTTCCCATTTTCATTAAAATGAAGGAAGGGTCAGAAAGAGAATTTCAAACCTTATTATTTCTGTACATGGCCTGAACTTCATCTGAGCATAGTGCCGGGCTGCCAGATCAGGGATATTATGGCTGGATTAAGCCAGGGTTGACAATATGGTATTGAGTCTGTCCAATCCAGAAGCTGGCTCCATTGACCACAACCAAAGAAAACCTCAAAAGTTAGGTGACAGCTTTAAATTTTAAGGAGCATTGGCTACATGCTCCAGGGATGAGCCCAGCCCCCTTATGTTGGAGTAAAAGCACTTTGAGCCAATCAGGCACTGCATTGCACAATGAAATGAATCTAATGTGCTTTCAGGCACTGGGGCTGGTGGGTAATGCATTTCAAGCAGTTTACAGGCGAAGAGGTGGAAGGAACTCAGCAGTGAAGTGGTTTTAGTCTAGTTCATACTCCAATGAGCAGCTAGCTGACACCTGAAGCTGTAAAATTGCAGTACTGAATACTGGTGTCACAAACCCGCTATGCCAGGGTTAGGCAACGTCGGCACTTCATCTGTGGTGAAACTACACATCCCATCATGCTACCTCTAGGACTCATGCCTGTGGATGTTAAACTCTTGCAGTGCCTCGTGGGACTTGTAGTTCCATAACAGCCGGGGTGCCAAGGTTGCCTACCACTGGGCTATACGCTTTAACAAGTGGGAATAATTGACAAAAACTGCCGAATAGAATTAAAAATATATTGACGGTTGAAACAGTTCACAAATATGCGTGCTCATCTGCTTGCCTGGAACTCCCCTTTCAAAACTATTTGTCGTCTCTCCAAAAAAGCAAAACAATTATTACTAACCAAGCCATAACGCAATATATGAGGCAATGCAACAATGATCACCTGGCTGTGAAATGATGTCCACGATCAATAGACACATATTTCTGAGTTATTTTATCGGCCATCAGCCAGCGGAATGGATGATGAGACACTGCGAGCCTTGGCTGCGGACTGCACAGCAGCACTCGGAAAATAAAAAACCTTATGACATTCTGGATGTAATTATGAGCCCTGAACTCAAACACAGGACAACCTATTGATATATAATATGGGATTGTTCACACCAGGAATGCCGAGGTCGGGGTGCAGAAGTTCGAATTCCTTGCATTGTAGTCTTCTCCGTGGTCCAGCTACAAGCTTAGTGAAGGGAGGAGCGTTCTCTTTTTGCTACGTGTATCTAACAGACGTCCTGCCAACACTTTGTGGTACTTCAAACGTTTTACAGACGCTTGTTACTCTGGATGCCAGCTATCTGCTTTTCAGGTTTTCAAGAATGACTCCACCAAAAATATACCATCCTGGGTGAGCAGCAGTGATTGAGAGACTTACATCTCTACCAAATGCCAATGGCAAGAGTTTCCTATAGTAAGTTGGGTCTCCATCACTTCCCACAAGTCAGTGAAGAAGATGCTGTCCTGCAGACAGACTGTTTATTTTACATTATGGATCATCTACGAACAGAATGTGACATTCTTAAAGACCATAGCAGTTGGTGGGAAGTAGCAATGCTGGTGAATATATCCAACCACTGTAGCCAGACCAGCATGTGATTCAATTTGCCAGCAATCTTAAACATGTGTTTTCAGCATCGCCATCTTAGCACTTTGTCATTTCTGCACAGGACTGTGATGGCCCAACAATGACAGAGGTAGCACCAGATAAGGCATGTAGAAAGTATAAAGTTACAGAGGCCGCAGGTAATAGTTTAGAGCAGGGGTAGGCCACCTCGGCACTCAAGCTTGCTGAAACTACAAATTCCATGATCCCTCTGTCTCTGGGAGTCATGCCGGTGGCTTTCAGAGTCTTGCCATGCCAGCAGTGGAGTGCCGACATTGTCTACCACTGGTTTAGAGATTAGGTTAGCTTACAGTGTGGTGTGTCATATTGTGCATTTTGGTGTATTAAAAAAATACAGTGCCTTAAAAAAAGTCCTGCTTGGTGCATGATGCAAAACGCACCATCCATAGGGATGATGAGTAATTCATGGAAAACATACCCAAAATGCATCTAATGCATGCCGTATCTAAAACTCAAGTTAGCTTACAAGTTAGGAGGAGGGGTTAGTGCAAACCTAGACGAATCTTGCAGGGATCTAGTAGTTAGCTGAAAAAGTTAGCCAGCAAATTACAGTCAGTCACCATGGCAATCGGTATTTACTAGGGATGCACCGATAATACCAGTTTTCCGGTACTCACCGATACGAATACCGATACTGGAAGTCCTATTAAAGAAGTCGGGTGGCGTGTAATGACTCGCCGCCTGGCTTCCCGATTAGCCGGCAAGCTGTCTCCAGAGACAGAGGAAGCATGGAATTTGGCTTTCTGGCCAATTAAGGAAGCTGAGGGGCGGGTAACGACTCACGAATCATCATCCGCCCCCAGCTTCCTGATTAGCCGGGAAGCCAGCTCCATGCTCCCTGGTGATGAGGGAGCATGGAGCCGGCTTCCCAGCCAATCAGGAAGCCGGGCAGCGTGTAATGACTTGCCGCCCGGCTTCCTGATACCAGAAGTTCCATTATCGAGAGCATTTGGGCGGGTATGAGTATTTGCCTAAATACTCGGTATCAGCACCGATACTCATACTAGTGTGTGTGTGTGTGTGTGTGTGTGTGTGCGCGTGCAAATATTTAAAAAAAACACACACAGACAAATCCTGGTTGCCATTTCCAATAAAGAAAAATAGAGCCGTGCCCACAAGAAAGAGTGTTTATTTAGACACAATTACTTAATGGTAATGTAATGTAAAATCTCAATTTAAGCAAAAAAGAGGACGCCACCAGACGTAGAAGAGTCCAAATTGTTTTTATTGATTGAAATTCAACAGCATCAGCCAGCGTGTTTCGGGAGTTTGCACAATCCCCCTTCATCAGGGGTCTATATGATTTGACAAACAAAATCTCCTTTACAGCTGAAATTGTAGTTGGCACTGGCTCTTTGAATGCAGCTGTATTTTTATCAACAAAATAATCTTGGACTCTTCTACATCTGGGGACACCCCCATTTATGCTTCAATATACTTCTCTAAGGCCTCTCCTTCAGTCTGGGGTCCTTTTTGGTGGTAGAGCAGCCACACCTAATTAAGCTCCATGAAAGAAACGTCTATTAAAACTGGTGAAAGCAGGGAATCACCAGCACTCAGTAATCAAAGCAAATATGTCCTTTTATTGGACAGAGGCGTCATAGAGATCAAAAGAACCGACGTTTCGGGGCCACGCAGGGTCCCTTCCTCAAGGCAGAAAACATGTTTTCTGGTCATGTTTTCTGCCTTGAGGAAGGGACCCTGCGTGGCCCCGAAACGTCGGTTCTTTTGATCTCTATGACGCCTCTGTCCAATAAAAGGACATATTTGCTTTGATTACTGAGTGCTGGTGATTCCCTGCTTTTTCCTGTGTCTGTACGGCGCCATCCGTGAACCAATGTCACTGCGAGCACCATCATTTCTTAACTGGCCGGGACTGCTGTGAGGTGTGCGGAGGGTTCCCCCCAACGATCTACATATTAAAACTGGTGGACTTCTACAATAAAAGATCCTAGCACCTCTCATCCTTTAATGTTTCTAGTTAAAACCTCAAGACCACTTTGTGTCCCATATCCCAGGAGACTCATATACTGTATATGTATTCTCACTTATAGAACCAGGGCATCACATGATGTAAATACAATACAGTAAACTCCCCGTTATCTGGCATCCACTGGGATTGGTAGATTCCAGGATAAATGTAGTTTCTGGTTGCTTGAGAGTTACTATTAAAAAGAAGTCTAACTAATGCCATACCCCATACTATACCATAACATAAACTCTGTATTGACTTCATATTAATATTGAAATGCAGTAATCAAAACCAAATTAAGACAAATAGACACACTTAAAACAAATGAAGACAAATAGGCACATAATTGTTTCCAGGATAAGACCCCATTCACACTGAGCTACATTAAAAAAAAGCACCTTTTCAGCGCCGATTTGAATTGAGCGACTTTGAGCTACAGTGCACATATTGTCACGCTACGTAACGTTACTTTTGGCATGGACTTCGTAGCTGCTACATTGGGCTGTATCCAATCAGAAGCGGTCTTGATGTGACATAATTCCTCTTCCTGTTTCCCGCTCATATTTCTGTGCATAAGTGGCACTTCTGTAGTGCAATGTCGCGCAAAATTGCCGGTAATGAGCAACATTGAGCTACACCATTGAAGTCTATTGGTCCAAATCACGCAAAACCCGCCAGAAAATAGGTCATGTTCATGCTTGCGCGACAGGCGACATTGAGCTGTGAGATGTGAACAGCTCCATTGAAATGCATTGGAAGAGCTACATTGAGCTTCATGTTTGAGCGCTACAAAACGCTCAGGCTAGGTTCACACCTAGGCGACACCTCACCGAGCTGCAATCATGCACGATTCCGCGCAGATTGCCGCGCGGTCAGGAGTCGCCTAGGTGTGAGCCGATCGTGCTGTGGGTGCCACCATTTTCTAAAACAGCCGTGCGTCGTGTATCGCAAAAAGAAGGTACTTGTACCCGTTATCTGTGATTGCTGTGCGGATGCCACCCCATTGAAATCAATGAGGCCGTGCGGCAATCGCTGCCTGCATTGTACAGGACCACACGACACCCGGTACTCGCGTCCCGGATGTCGTGCAGTGTAGTGCAGGTGTGAACCTAGCTTCAGTGTGAATGGGGTCTAATACATGCCGCAAGTCAGCAGAACAGCGAGTACACTGGGGATTTTTTTTCTGGTTAGATGAGAGTTCTGGTTAGTCGAATACCGTATAACAGAGGGTTTACTGTATATAGAGATCCTTGCTTATTCCAATAAAAAAAGAGTTGCTACCTGTATAAAAAAATGTTTTAAGCCATCCCTACTCTATAACAATGAAAACTGGTTTTACATGTACGTTAATGCCGAATATCATTGCTACTAATAAACTGTCATTACGTATGAGATGATTATTATTGGAAGTCTAGCATCATTATGATATGTCTATAAGACCTTTGAGCTGTCAGTAACTTTTTGGGCAGCTGTCCATATAAAAACATAAGTGGACGTTTAGGTACAAAGATGTCACTATCCAAGTCCAAGAAGATGGAAAGAGATCTGAACAAGTATACAGAGCGCGTTTTACTGGCCTCGTAATGCAGCTCATCAATCCACCAGTGTTTTCATACCTACCAAAAAGGTGCTGCACAGAATTCATGGGATGAAGCCGAGAAACAGGTTTTTCCTGATGAGCTTGTCTAGATCCGGAAAAGACAAGAGCGTTTTGTTTTCAAATAATGCTGCGTAGTGTCATATTTACCATCTCTGACACGTTTAATACGGCCTGAATGCCTTAAAGGGGAGGCAGACTCAACTTTGTTTTACATTTTAGAAAAAAATGTTGAGAAACGATTTTCTTAATTGAAATTACCTTACCAGTGTGTAAGGCTGGGAAGACACTTCTACGCAACGTGAAAACGACTGTGCGTTGTGGTGCGCTGCATTAAAAGGAGAATTATGAGGTGAGTGCTTTTCACTCAGCCTCATAATCTGAGCCGACCTGTGACAATGAAACTGTCACAGGTCGGCTCAGTAGATCGGGAAGTGAGCGAACACATACCGGCGTTCGCTCACTTCTCGATCCTATTACTGCAGAGAGCCGTGACAGGGGAGGGACTGGATTCCTCCCTCCCCGCTCCAATCCTCCAGCGCTGACTGGCGGAACGGACGGGGGAGGGGGCGGGTACAACTGGCTCTGCCTCTAGATAGCTGTCACTCGCGCAGCTCGGCAGATCCAGACAGAATTGTCGGGATCCGTTTCAGCTGCGGCGTCTAAGTATACCGCGAGATGCAGGATAACGGGAGGATGCTAGTTTGTGTCCTCCTGTTACCCTTCAGAGAACTATTGGGAAAAGCCCTAACCCCATAGTTCTCCTTTACTTTCACTGCTCCCCGCAGTGATTCCCCCCCTCTCCGTTCCTTCAGTGCTGACAGGAGGGACAGACAGGGGAGGGGGCAGACACAGCCCTAGAGAGGCAGAGCCAGCTGTCAATCAGGCAGCGAGATGGAACCCGACGATATTGTCAGGATTTTTCCTGGCGGCAGCTCTGCTTTCAGCATATAGCAGGCGAGACCCCGCTATATGCTGCATTTTGAGCCACAGGACATAATAAATGTCCTCCTGTGATCCTGAAGAAAAGTACGGCCAAAACAGGTTGGGCCATAGTTCTCTTTTAAAAATATACATGGGGCATTCATATTGGCCAATTGCGTATGTTCTTTCTGGTTGTTTTATTTCACTACAAGTCTACCAGACAGGGTCTGACTGAAAGAGAATTCACTGTAGTCTCTAGTGATGTAAAACTTCTGCAATGCTCCTCACAGCTTTTCTGGATGAGGTCATCTTTCTTCTCACTGTGATCTTTTCTCCCATCAGTATGATCCTGTTCAACATCCACAGCACACCTGATTGACTTCAAGCCCTTCCCCCTCTCCCAGTCTGAGCTTTACTGTACAGGGATTGAAAGAGGCTGATATCAAGTAAATTTGTTTTTTGATTTATTTTGTGATTGTATCTGCCTGGAGTACAGCTTTAAATCATATCTAACTATAACAATGTAGTGAAGTAACATACCTTACCGTATGGCTTTATGGAAAGAGTACAAAATCTATTAAAGTCACCAGTACATGATTTGTTTACTTCATGCTTTGTCCTTTAGCTCAGGGGAGGACAAATGAATCTGGAATCCAGCAGCCATCCCGATTTGTTTTTCAGAAGCCAACTCCTTTGACAACAACTAGAGAAATCCTCATAAGTTAGGTGCCAGCTGTCATTTTTAAAGGGTTATTAAACTCAGAATGTTTTTGCATATATCTACTGCTAGCGAGCAGGAGCATATGCAAAAACATTTTTAAAAAGGCTTTAAACTTACCTGTGCCTTCGCCGGGTGCTCCCGTCCGAACATCTGAAGAGTCTCGGGCGGCCGCAAAGGATCTTGGGGCGGGCGCATGCGCACTTCAGATGTTCGGCCGGGAGACGAGGAGAGACACAAGGTAAGTCTATGGAGCAGCGTGCACCCGCACAGACTCCATGGAACATCAGAGGAGGACAGAGGAGTCAGCGCTGGATCGGAGACCCGCACCAGCGCTGGAGGGACAGCTGAAAAGGACAATAACATAGAAGATGATCGGATCGAGAGGCATCATTTAAGGTAAGTCCCTACAGCAGGATTGGGAAGGGAGGAAAAAAAATTCTGACTTTAATGTCACTTTAACTACCTCCCGGCCAGCCGATGTGTATACACGGCCTGCCGGGAGCTTCTTGGATGTAACTGGGCGTGTATACGCCATCGGCCCGCGCGAGCGGGAAATCCCCGCTATTTGAAAAGAGGCAGCGATGCCCGTTAATATACAAGCGATCCGCCGGCTATAGATCCGGCGGATCGCTTGTATGTCCTGGTCTTCAAGCGGTTAAGGAGCATTGGCGACCTGGCTCCTGGGATTTGTTCAGCCCTGCTCTTATACCTAAACAACAGATCTAATCTAGTATAATGTCATCAAAAACAGATGTTTGATGGTTCTTGTTTTACAACAGCCCAGAAGAGAGATGGTGTTTCACTGAAACAATATGGAGGAAACGAAGGACGGGAGCTAAACCATCTTACTGTGGTATCACATCTATTTTTATTAGTATGCCTGCATGTTACAAACTACTTTACAGATCTCTCATAGCCATATACATCAGCACCTGCCCCAGAGGAGCTTACAGTCTCTAAAATGAGCTCACGTGTATACATACTAAAAGGTTATTTGGTCAGAAACTAACTAAGCAGCCAGCAATTTTGGATCAAGGAAGGAAACCAACGTGCCAGCAGGAAACTCACCTAAACACAGGCTTTACAAACAGATTTCTCTGGTAAGAACTGAACGTCAGTTCTGAGGGTGGCTCCTTTCTTTCACTGTGTCCTAAGTAGCCTCCCTGTACTTTGCGTTCCAGGGCTGTGGACTACATCCCAGCATGATGAGGCTTCCCGCGCCCCCATGCACAGGGAGCCCAATATGTAATAACTGAATAAAGACACGCCATTGCCTCCTCCCCATTGACACTGCCCTCAGCAATGTGGTAGTGCAAAGCCATGTAGTCCCGTGTACTACCGGTATGGCCAGAAGCTCGCTTCCTGGCTGGAAGTCTGTATTTATAACATTACAGGAGAAGAATGTTTAATAGATTAGGGCTAGAATTGTCATCAGCAACTAGAATATGTAAAACACAGAGAGGCTTCAATACTACTTTAACATGAGCAAATTATCTCATATTTTAATTTTCCCACTTGGTAAAAATTGCACTTTAATGGCTGGCCTGACATGGCGCACCCAAAGACAAATTCGCCAGATTTACAAATTCTACCACAGGGCTAAAAATAACACATACAAAACGGCAGAGTGACTTGGTAAATCACAAGTAAATTATTATTATACAGGATGTATATAGCGCCAACAGTTTGCACAGCGCTTTACAATATAAAGAAGACGTTACAATCACAATACAATTCAAGACAAGATGGTAAGGAGGGCCCTACCCTGATGGCTTACAATCTAAAAGGGAGGGACCAGTGATACATGAGGAGGTAGCTGTGTGGGGATGAATTGTTTGAGAATGTGCTAAATATAAATGGAAATGCATAAAAGAAACATTCATACCGATAATATTTACTGGAGCCATCAGTTTTACATCCTAGCAATCTCAGAGGTCGCTGCCTCCCGAGAAGCTTCTGACTAGCGATGATCGAGTCCACAAGTCATGACCCACTGCAGTTAATTATTGTCTTCCACTTTTAATACTTTTTTACAAAAAATTACTGCTGCAAATGTGCGTTAGCTTAAACCACCAATAAGTTGCAATTTTCTAATGAGGGTTATACATCAAAAGAATAAACTGATTGGTTGACATTAATAAAATACTGCACTTTTAGACACTTTAAAGAAGTGGGGCCCAACTCTACAATGGCTGAATCAAAAGCAACTAAATATCATAAGAATCCGTTTAAAAAAATGTTTTAAAAGTTCTAAAAAAACATTATCTACCAGCAAAAATGTTTTAAAAGTTCCTCTAAAACAGCGACATTGGACATGAAGCAGACCTCCTCAAAAATATTTCATTACCCTGAAAGCAACTGTTAAAATTCCATTAACTCCACCTTGGTGGTAAAATTGACATTTTCATACATTGATAATTATAATACTATACCTTTAAAGCAGCTATCCAACAAAACTCTGTGCAGATGTTTTAGGCTGGGTTCACACCTTTGCGCTGTCGGTTAATACGTGCATTACCACAATGAGCAAAAACGCATTTTGCAATGGACAAAAACGCAATGGGCAAAAATGCATGCTGCGGTGCTGTGGTGCCATTCATTCTTAATGGCATCCCAATGCTCCTTGCCAACATGTGTTTTAGCACAGCATCGTGTGCTGTGGTGTGTGACCTTTTTAAAAAAAAAGTACATGCACTTTTTTTGATGCAGTTTAGTGTGTTAGCGAGTCTATTCAAATTATTGGGCTTCCCTAACACAACATATGTTAACATGTAAAGTGTTAATATGCTGCAAAGGTGTGAACCCAGACTAAAATAAGTGTGGTCTCCATGGTATAGTGTTAAGTTGTACGAAGTGCAAGCAAATTACCGGCATCGAGTTTATCACAACTCCTAACCCATGTCACACGTCCTTCTAACTTCTTCTTACTGGAGTACTCTCATCCATGGTCTTCTCCACTTAATTCTCCTTGACGCTCCTCCGTCACTCTTTTCTTCTCCTACTTTTACTTTTAAATGTGTCCTATATTCTAGCCCATTCATATACCGGTAACTTGACTTAGGCTGAGGTTGGAAAAATTCTACATAGTGGATATCAAATACCCTTGGGATGAATTTGGACACCGAAATGGCTTTGATTCAATCCAAGGAGCCTATTCATGAAGTTGTACAATTCACCTTAATAGTTGGGTGTTACCAAAGCCATGTTTTAATAATCATGAAATCAAATTTCACAAGAATACATCAGCTACTATACACCCAATACCTTATTACCTTATCCAAAAGAAAATATTTAAGAATATGTGTGTTCTTGTATTTAAGAGTGTTCAATGTCAAACTATCTCATGAGTTATGTGTCAGCATATGTAGTTTAAAGAATAGTTAGAGGTAAATGGAACAAGAGGTGATGGTATAGGGTATTTGGTGATAGTGAGGAAGGCGAGCTATAGTAACCACCAAGGGAGGTTTCATACTATGTGGTAACCATCACAACAAAGTAAGACAGATAAGAAAGTTTATAAGAGACCTAAGGTGATCGTACTTTCAAATAGGCTGCATGGGTGTCAGGACATTAGAAGGTGTGTCATGATCATAAGTCCATGTAATCGTGTTTTGACTTCTTGGAAAGGGATGTTCTGCTTTTTCCAGAGCGATTCATGGGTCCTTTTGGAGTCAGGTATTAAATAAAGTGGAGATGAGGCAGAATACTTTTACCAGAAGATGGATACAAAACAATATGTCCTCCATACCTGCATCATATTGCCAACCACATCACAACCTAGAAAAACATTTCCCTGATGTGGTAAAGTTAAAATGAGCTATCTTGGTGGAGAATAAGTACCAACAAGTAAGTACTATGTATGCTTCCTCAAGCGAGGTGATGTTGAGGGAGCTTTTAGGTATTGATTGCCATATTTGAGGCCATTTCTCTCTAGTCTTGAGTATAGTACAGGAATGCATTTCTGACAGCAAAGTAAAATCTGGTTGCTACAGGTTGTGTAATCACACACTGTTTAAAGGGTCAGTCCACCCAAAAGCTGATTTTTCAGTTTATGGTAGATGCAGGGAAGACAAAAGACCTGACAACTTATTTGGTGAGTCAGCAATACTTGTGTTGCTGGTTCTGCATGCCCCGCTTGTTAGATTTTATGGAAAATTTAACAGAGGGTGCATGAACACCAGAAACAGAAAAAGAAAGGTGGGCAAAACAGAAGGGAAAGATCACTGTTGGAGTAAACCAGGGGCCAATACAGCCCACCAGGAACCAGCTCTATGATTAAAATTAGCCTTCCTATAGCATAACAAAATAGTGTTTGATTTTTTTCCCCTTATTTCTGAGATATACTGACATCTCACTGTGTAAAAAGCTTAAGAATTATAAATACTCCATCACAAAGTATTTAAAATAATGAAGATCAATTAATTTAACTTTAATCGTAACAGTGACCTTCAACACTAAATAATATAATCCATTCTCTTGGATAAAGAACAATTTAATTAACTTTAAATCATTACAAAAAAAGTCACAGCACAGATCGTTCTATCACAAGGAAAAAAAAAATGTTCTGCGAATGAGTTAACTAATCTTACAATTAAATTAAGGAGAACCTTGAACAACATAATCTCCAATGCTGTCTAAGCTTGTTAAAGTATGTGAAATGTGCAACTTGGCAATCTGAATTGGTAAGGCAGCTCAGCTGGCCATGTGATATATGATGTCAGCAATCTATCTCCTCCCCAACACTGAAACGGCACAGCCATCTGTGTGTCTGAAGCCTTACAAGACACCAGATTCAGTGAATATTGGCATCTAGATCCAACAGCAAGTGTTGTCTTCACTGTTGTTCAAGTGCCCAGTAGAGGTAAGTATGGTCCTAAAGAGGTTGAAGGACAGGCAAATATATCTCCACACTTAGCTTTGAGGGATATATCTGTTCACCAATAGTTGAACAGTAGTGCACTTACCCTTCCCCACGGGCCTAAAGTACCCAACCACCCCTTCCCAGATACATACTAACCTCCAACCTGCATCCACAGCCAAGCAGAAATATTACATTTTCCACAGAAAATCTTCTCTGCTTTACCTGCATCTGTGCAGTACATCCCCATAGACTTTTACGGGTCCATCTTTCAAAGCAAAAAGTTTAAGTGCACTTTGATTAAAATACCATGCCCATCTGTCCACAAGGTGGACCATCTATCACACTTGTGAATATGGCTGATCAAGTGAGACTCACAAATTCCTCTATGAGACTCATGTGTTCTTTTGCGGACAGGAAACGCTGAACAATACAATGACAGCTGCCACCAATTGCGGCTGTTCACAAGCCCTTTGAGTGTAATTGCACATGTTACCATTACCTGCAGAAGGCTACACCAGGCAAAGAGTTTGCTTTCTTTCTCCTAGCAGATTCTGTATTGGTTACTCTTAGACCCCATACGCACTTACCAGTTAAATCAGCTAGGAGAAAGAAAGCAGTTATATATCAACAGGCCGTGTAAAAACTAGTAGGCAGTAAGGCACTACTTCTATTTACCTCTTGTACTATTTAATAATTTGAGTTGAACATTCGTCTGCAAATCCCTCCAGAGTTTCTATAAGGACGTGTATGCTGTGCACATATGTGTGAATGAGGCCTTAGACTAAGCATATGTATCAGATTTCCACCCAAATCGAAAAAACGTCACTATAACAAAGAATACAATCTAGCTTACATACAGTATGCTCACACTTTACATTGTTATAGGTTTTGCAGTACTCAAGGATATTGACAGCCCCTGCATCACCCAGGAAAACCATATTTATAATTAATTGCTATATCCAATGTGTAAAAACAGTGTACCCCACTCCGGTATACTTCTTACTACTAATGCTGCAAATTAGAATGTTGTGCTATATATAATAACAATAACTAGGTTGTGTATTTTGTCGGATCACATCAATCTAACAGCCTGTTTTTGTCTCTTGTAAAAACAGTTTTATTTGCATGCTTTTATCCAACTGTTACATGGTTATTAAAGGCACTGGGCGTGTTTCGAGAATAAAAGGAAGAACTGTGTTTACCAAAATTGGATGTATTTGCAGCAAAAATAGACACATATACTTGTTCCTTTATTTTTCGTTAATAAAGACCTCACCAAGGTTTTTCTCCAAGTATTATTAGAGGAGCTAGTTTAACTTAAAACTACAGCTTTGTAGTTACAAAAAGTGACATATTCTGCAAGGATTTGAATAAAGTTTAGGCTTTGTGCACATGAAAGGCTGAGCCTGTTGATTATAAATACCAGCATATTTCCACCCGCCAGGGTGCCACAAGTAGGGCATACAGCCTCCCATACACAGAAGACAATGGCTGTATGCAGGTATACGCCGATGCATGCAAACAGTTGCTGTAAGTGAACGGACATAAATCCCAGGATGCTGAAAACCTGCGTCCACAGATTTATGTCCATAGACATATGCGACTGTACACAAGTACCGGCGTATACCACCATAAAGCCATTGACTTCTATGTATGGAAGGCTGTGCGCAAAACCTGCAGCTTCCTGGCTGGGGGGAAAATACGCAGATATTTTCATTCTATGGGTGCAGCTGCTCATGTGCTGGAAGCCTTACTCTGGAATGCTGCTTTTTCACACCTCGTCTGGATTTGCACCTCAATTACCCCTTGGCACCGGCTCCCACTGGCTCTTTCAGGGTTTCTGAAAGACAGGAGGCAAAGGCAGGCTTCCCCATCATGTGATTGCTGTGACTGACTGTCACAACGCTCATAGGATCCAAAGCCTGTCCCACCATACAGTGACCATACAGTGACCAGGAGCTGTTTGTAGGGATGCACCGATACCAAGTACCGTACTCAGTACAAGTACAGATACCTTTCGAGCTCCGAGACTAGACTAGAGAAAAATGTAAAAGTTAGGATGCAGCTGTCATTTGTATAGAGCACACGGAGCTCCTGGGATTTGTACATCTCTGTTTTAATGTATGATTTTGTCTTTATAAATATACATAAGAGATGCACCGATACCATTTTTGCAAGTACAAGTACTGATACTTGCCCAAGTACTCACAGACACAAGTTCTGATACATTTTGTTTATTGTCATGTGACAGTTTTTCTAAAACAATATTGACTAGTGATTTCAGGACAGTGGTGGCCAGAGCCAGGTCCCAGCTGCAACCTCTGCAACCCTGGTAGTTCTCATGAAAATGCCGAGTATGGGCACTGGTATCTGGACATACCTAACTGTTGGTGACAATTTGGTCACTACTTAGCATGCTCTCAGCACAGAAAAGGGAGCTGACTGATGCATAGATGCGTACAGCTGGCAATAAGGCCCTCTTGCCAGGGTGACGCATATATGTGTTGCACCAGGAGGAAAGTGTTAAAGGGTATGTACACTAACAATTCTCTCCTCTCTTCCCTTCTTCTCCCATTTGGTCTGTTAAATATACCTTTGGAAGCGTTTTGTTTTATCTGTTTGATAAGTGCAAAAATACCCTTCTATGGCATACAGAAGAGAAAAAGAGGAAAGGGGCGGAGTCTAGTGGTCCTATCCTGTTTCTGTTGTCCTGGTACAGATTGACAAGTGACCTTTGTCATTGGAATCGTGCTACCAGCAGAATCAGCAGATAAAAATAAAGAGAAAATAGGTTCAAAGAAAACAAATGTGGTCAACACACTTCTAAGCTGCAATATATTCCATTTTGGGTTTAGATACGCTTTAATACTACGTGAAAATCGTTGGGAAACCGAATGTGGAAAAGGTAACCCCAAGGCCTATTTTTACTTCCATAGTAAGGAAAAATAAAAACCACCAGCTCTGCACTTGCAGTGTGAATTGTCTCCTTGTCTCAGGTCAGCTGTTCCTGGGTGTCATACTGAGCCTGTAATTACCTGTCATTGACCATGCTGGGAGGGAGACGCCTTTTCCAGCTGGAGCTGAATTCTATGTTACATGCGGAGTACTGAAAGCTGAAAGTGACAAACTCCACAGTGACTGTTCTACAAATTGGCAAGAACACCGTCAGGCCCTCTTCAAGCAACACGCAAGGCCAGACAAAGAGCATATACAAAATAACTTGTGGGCAAATGGTGAGGACCTGTATCGTAAAGGTACACTCCAGCCAAATTGAAGAAATTAAAAATAGACAGGGCAAGGCCTACTTGCACAGGGCGTTTGTTTCTTAGGCCTTATAATGTCTACGCACGCCAACATGCAAGGCAAATAAACAGGGTCACCTAAAGCTCCAGGCACGATCTTATTAGCTCCCCATTCCATGTCATTGAAATGTAAGTCTATACAGGAGAAGATGACGCATATCCTCAGTGATACCTAGAAAACTTTGCTCAAAATCCTGGGTAGACCATCAACTAAACCAGAGCTGGACAAATTCCAGGAGCCAGGTAGCCAATGCTCCTTACAAATGACAGCTGGTGCCTAACTTTTGAGGTTTTCTGTAATTGTCAGTGGAGCTGCCTCCTAAAAAAAATCCCTGCTGGCTCCTGGATTAGACATACTGGTTCCTGAATTCCATATTAATTTGTCCCACTCTGACCTAAAGTGGACTCACATCTACTAAGCCTATAAATGGGCCATTTATAGAGGAGCTTGTGTTACTCCAGTCTGAACCTACCTTTAAACCCTTGCCCCTACCCAAACCTGGCCCCTTCCCTTTCTTCAACAGTCCATCTTATACCTCCATTTCCATCCTTTCTCACACCACATATTCCGGACCAAAGGAGGACATCCATTCCTTACTCCTATTATCATCTAGTATACAAACCTGGACCACATTCGAATAACTGTTACAATTGCACGCATTGTGGCCCTAATTAGCTCTTATTATCACCATTACAATGACACCTGATTTGATTCTTACCCCCTCCAAGTGGCAAGATATAATATAAAAAGATACCACATATTTACTACATATTTATTACAATTTGTTACGTCTTAATTGTGACAAATAGTTATAATTCTATAGTACGTTATTGTGAGCAAGGTCTTTGTGCTACTACCCATCATAACCACAGGATATACTGCTTGAACAACCTAATAAAAATGTTGTGAAAATTAATATGGGTCTGTAAATAAATTTTCCCCCTACCTTGCCCCTAGCCCCACAGTCCTTCAACGATCAATTTAACGGCCACGGAGGTCATCGGTCACTGGCCAAGATTGCTTGTGATTCTGGTCTCTATGAGGAGGGCTCTGCAGTGTGCCCTAAGTCACATCCTTGGGTGCCTGAAGAACTACAATTCCCATGAGTCTTCAGCCTACACACAGTGTATTGGGAAACTACTCATCGCGGTGGGTGGGCCCAATGATAAGATAGCTGCGGTTTTATGAACTGATACAAATATTCAATGTATACAGATCTTCATATGTGCCGATCTTTGCTTTTCTGCTGTGATCACTTCAACTCTCCGTGTCCTAACCTCCTTAGTAACAATGAGGAGCGGTAAGCTGAGCTGGAGAAGAAATGGAGGTGTTGCTTGTGGGAGGGGCTGGGTTGAAGGAGCTCCGTGGGGCTGGATGGGGCCTAGCCCAACTCCTCCCCCCCACTTAT
>NW_017307265.1:442182-476115 GCF_000935625.1 Nanorana parkeri | reverse complement strand
TACTTTAACTACCACCCTCCCCATACTCACCTTCCTTTTGCCCCCCTCGCAGCTTCAAGATGTGCATAGGAAAGGAAAAAGGTCAACTCAGGGGCCTGGTTGTGTTGTCCAGTGGGGGGAAGTAATTCACAAAAGCTGCTGTACAGAATTTCAGCAACTGTAAATGATTTCAGGAACCGTTTACAATTTCACTGTATATTTAGCTGCCGTGCCTACACTCCCGGTCTTTCCCATTGCTTAATAAGACTACTTGGGAAAAATAAACAAAGTGCACATTACATGGACCAGCTTTCACGTGGAAGTGTCGAGGGCCAATGCCGTTAAAGGATTTGGGAGATAGACATAAGGTTTGGGTAAACTGACAGACTAAATGGGTACACTGCTTCCTTCCTGCTGTGACATTTTAAGCTAGACGAACGCTGGCTTTGGATTTTACAAATTATGTAATGAACGCCTTTTTACGAAGCACAAATCTGTACACACTGTTATTCATTTTCTGAGTCTGCTTTCAGTGTGGTGAATATAAAAACTGAACCCGAGACTGAACCGGGAATGCCGAGAACAGGAATAATGCATGACACGCTATTGTCTGATCATCTTAATTCTCTTGGGTCTGGAGAGTAAAGTTATTTTCTTCTCTATTAAAGCTAATTTCTCGTCACTGACAGCAGAGCACTTGGCACAAGCCGGCAAAGGTTGCCATAGAAATTCCTCCCCTCTGTGATTTCATTTCAAACATTTCGGCAAGTCTCCCCTCCTCCCTAATCAGATCTCCATCTCCACCTTACTGAAAAACCTACATTCATCTCACTGGTGGCGACGTGGCATATTGCATTAAAACACTACAATTTAAAGTATATCTAAAGCCAATGCATATTTTTCTACATTTTGGCTAGAGTAGTAAACGGTTAAAACCACTGTCAGTTTTTTGGGGGGCGTTTGCCATCTGTGTGTCAATAGAGAGCATTTTCTTCACTTCCTGTACTCAACAAGAAATGAGACGCTATCTTTTCAAGGTGGGGGAAATCCCCATACACCTATCTTTGTGTAAAAACGCTTGATTCCTTAATCCACGCCAAATTCGACCAGTGTATGGCCCCATCGGCACCCCGGCCTCACCAAAAGCCAATAAGTGGATGTTCATCCTAGAATTACTCAATGATCATTGAACAGTTAACACATGTAGCTTGTACAAATGAATATGGTATTCAGGAGCCAATCTGTCCAATCCAGGAGCCAGCTCTATCGACAACAACTAGATAATACTTCAAACGTTAGGTGCCAGCTGTAAGGAGCATGGACGACCTGGCTCCTGGGATTTGTCCAGCCCTGGGATAGTGCCATGTTTGACTTCTGCCCATGCTCTTGTTGTCCAGAAATCAGCATAGGAAAACTGCCGGCTATTACCAGTGACACCATACCAATTATGGTGTAATTCATCCCCCTCATGCTATCTACATCCTAGGATTGCAAAGCCAGACGTGAAACTGATTGAACTTGGTTCGTATATGTCCTAATGCTGTCAGAGATGTAGATAGCATGAGAAAGGCTGAGTGACACCATACGTTGTATGGTGTCCCTAGTAATAGCCATCAGTTTCCAATGCTGACTGATGGACAACGGGAGCACCAACAGAAGGCAAACATGGTGCTAACTTCTAGGGCTGCAACAACTAATCGACATAATCGATTATAATCGATTATTGAAAAAGTTGTCAACTTTTCCAATAATCGATTAATCGGCTTCCGATCAGCTGGTCGTTTACAGCTCCACACGCTGTGCGCCGCACCTCCTCCCCACCTCACGCTCGCCACTGCCAGACCCGCCCGCATCCACGCTCCACACGCCGCACCTCCTCCCCGCCTCACACTCACTGCCCGCCCACATCCACGATCGGCACAGGGACGCGGGGAGATGTAGTAAGGAGGAGCAGGTGTGGGGGGATGACAGCTGCTGATAGACAGGTCCGATCTCAGAAGTACGTTGCTGGAAGACTGCTCAGGTAAGCCTGCACTCCCCTCCCCCCTCCACATGGTGCTCTATAATGTATTGCTGGGATTTGTCGTCCTCTATAGCTGATGGTACATTCTGCTGTACTGTATATTATACAGAGCATGAACCTGTACCATCAGCTATAGAGGAATACAAATCCCAGCAATACATTGTACGCTGTATGTATAATGTATTGCTGGGATTTGTTGTACTCCTCTATAGCTGGTGATATTCTGCATTGCGCTGTATAGAGGACTACAAGTCCCAGCAATAATACATTATACAGCGCAATGCAGAATACCACCAACTATTATGTACTATTGCTGGGATTTGTTGTATTCCTCTATAGCCGTTGCCATTCTGCATGTATTGCTGTATAATTTTACACTTTCCATTTCACTATATTGCACACCACACTATCTTTTTTTCTTTTTTACTTCCACAGCTCCAAGCTTGCTCCTGTGATGGACTACAACCTCAATACAAACTAGTAGTCCTATCACTGGAGCCATTTTTTAAACTTTATTTTATAGTTTATCCGATTAACCGATTAATCGAACTTAATAATCGGCTAACTAATCGATTTTGAAAATAATCGTTAGCTGCAGCTCTACTAACTTCCCACTTCATAAGTAGCTACCGTATGTCTGTCAATATCCTTCATTTCTGAGTAGCGCTAAATCTAGTCCTGAGAAAGTGGAAGCCAGTGTGTTTATGACATATCTGCACATCTAAAAAAAAGGAGGTTTTATAGTTTAAAATCATATGGCAAGAGGATATAGCCCCTTTCCCCCCACCCCAAAAGCACCATAAAAAGCCTGCAGAGTTTGGCTGCTAGATATTATATATGAATAATATCATAACCAGATTAAAGGTAAAGTGAGTGTATCAAGTAAACTGCATCGGCCTCCATGACATCGAACAGATGTGGTACAAATGTGGCTATTCCTACATCAGCATATGAAATGAAATAGCTGGTCCCATAGACGTCTATGGGGTAATTCAGCTTCCCAGCATGCTGCAGAAAATGGCAGGGACCAGGGTAATAGTAACCCAGAGGGAAACAGGGAGCAGGGTAATAGTAACCCAAAGGGAAGCAGTGAGCAGGGTAATAGTAACACAGAGGGGAGCAGGGACCAGGGTAATAGTAACCCAGAGGGGAGCAGGGTAATAGTAACCCAGAGGGGAGCAGGGTAATAGTAACCCAGAGGGGAGCAGGGTAATAGTAACCCAGAGGGTAGCAGGGTAATAGTAACCCAGAGGGGAACAGGGGAGCAAGGTAATAGTAACCCAGAGGGGAGCAGGGAGCAAGGTAATAGTAACCCAGAGGGGAGCAGGGACCAGGGTAATAGTAACCCAAAGGGGCGCAGGTACCATGGTAATATAACCCAGAGGGGATCATTGTAATAGTAACCCAGATGGGAGCAAAGTAATAGTAACCCAGAGGGGAGCAGGGACCAGGGTAATAGTAACCCAGAGGGAACAGAGAACAGGGTAATAGTAACCCAGAGGGGGCATGCACCAGGGTAATAGTAACCCAGAGCGGACAGGGGACACGGTAATAGTAACCCAGAGGGGACAGGGACCAGGGTAATAGAAACCCAGAGGGGGCAGGGACCAGGGCAATAGTAACCCAGAGGAGACAGGGACCAGGGTAATAGTAACCCAGAGGGGACAGAAAAATAGTAATCCTGAGGGGACAGGGACCAGGGTAATAGTAAGCCAGAGAGGACAGGGAAAAAAGGCATTAGTAACCCAGAGAGGACAGGGAAAAAAGGCATTAGTAACCCAGAGAGGACAGGATAATATTAACCCAGAGGAGAAAGGGACCAGGATAATAGTAACCCAGAGGAGACAGCATAATAGTAACTAAGAGGGGACAGGGACCCAGGTAATAGTAACCCTGAGGGAACAAATACCACAGTAATAGTAACCCAGTGGTGACAGGAACCAGCATAATAGTAACCCAGAGAGGAGCAGGTACCACAGTAATAGTAACAAGGGTAATAGTAATTTAGAGAAGAGCAGGGATTAGGCTAATAGTAACAGAGAAGGGACAGTTACCTTTCTGTAAGTGTTAATTCCACGCTCTTGATGCCATGGATGTAAGTGCAACTTATATCATAACACTAGCTCGTGCACATAAGAAAAAAAAAAGTTTAATTATGTTCTGCTTCCAAAAATGGCAAGCAGGACAAATAACTAGTCACTGGTATTGCCTGTAGACACCCTGCATATGATCTTTTCCTTATTACTGACTTACTATGCCTTGTTTAATACGATATCTTTTTATAGCCCTATTTTGTGAAGAACATATTACTAGAAGTCGTACTTCTAGTAATTTAGCATGTTCCAAAAGCAACAGAAAATTAGCAGATGGTCCTCTTTAAGAAACGGCCCCCAACAAACTCCAGTACTCATGACCCCTTTCATTTCAACAGGCTCCTTCTGGAGCTGACAGGTTTATTCATTCAACCGAATAGATACTCTTACAGGCCTACTTAGTGCTGTCACTTGTCAGATTTCCCCTCTTCTAGAAGGGACATGTCAGCTACACAGTAACCATTTGGTGACTGGATGATGATGTTAAAGGCTGGGCCAATCCACCATGACTTATTAGCCTTATTACCCACTATGGGTCATTAATTAGTCAATGGCACGTCATTTGATTTTATTCTGCATGTGATGATAACAAACCACAGCGTTTCTTTTCTTTCTTTTCTTCTTTTAAGATTCTTAACACATTTTCTTTCACACTGTTTAATACACACCTATTATTTTTCTGCACGCTGTAACAATCTCCCTGTAAAGAGTTCCGGAATATATAATGTTCTTTCCCTAGGGCTCCATGGTTACGGGGCAAAACTTCGATCTCCCCCGAATTCACAGCTTATCTGATTATTACCTGAATTTGGTTATTTTGCACCCTGGACACTTCGAAGTCTTAGCACTCCTGGACGCTGCAGCAAGCAGTTATAAAACGTTGTTTTTATGCAACAATTTCTTCCTGAAATCTGCTGTATGGATATGCTCAGCTGTTCAGATTTCAATATTTTGTGAACTAAATGCTCAGCAAAATTGCATTTTTTTGTGTGCAAATTTTGTATTTAGGACAGGAAAGTCACGTATAATATGTTTCTATTCTAGGTACAGATGAATAAAGACCCAAATAAACGTGTGCCACTGGCATCATTCAATAAAAAATATATTAAACCTGAAAAATGGTTCACATTGTTTTCTTCGGCACGGTCTATTTTTGTTCTACGCATGAGTGTCCCAGAAGCAAGAGCGAAAAAATTTAGAAAATGAAGAGATACGTTAATGGAATGGAGAAGCTAAAGTATGAGCCGGGGGGGGACGGGACACAAATGAATATGGAAGTCAGAAGTCAGTCTATCCAATCCAGGTGCCAGCTCTATTGACAGCTAGTAAAAAATGCAAAAGTTAGGCTCCAGCTATAAATGTTAGGAACCATTGAATACTGTACCTGTCTCCTTGGAATGAAATATATGTTCATCCAGAGATCAGGACACTAAATATCATTTTAACCCCTTTTCCCACTTCAAATGAAGCGTTTGTCAGACTCAACAATCCAGAACTAAAATGGAAATATGCGAAACATTTCGACCCGCTGATGGGTACTGGACAAGTAGTTGGAAATCCTCATTTATAACTACTTGTCCAGTACCCCTCAGCGGGTCGGAATGTTTCGCACCTGTCTCCTTGGACTTGTCCAGACTTGCTGTAAGGAGAGATTGAAGGATAGAATGGCAAGAGTTGGAAGAGGGAAGAAGACTTTGCATAAATAAGGGAGGGTATGAAGGCTAAGGTGGGGGGAAGTGAGGGCACGGTCGCCTAAGAGGTAGTGGTCCATGATTACTGGGGAAATTGCATTTTTTCAATGCAGTAAAGAACCTGCACAGTCCAATGTCTGTCTTGGTCTTAAACATATACCTTACTGCAGGGCTGGGCAAATCCCAGGAGCCAGGTCACCAATGCTCCTTAGAAATGACAGCCGGTGCCCAACTTTTGTGGTTTTCTCTCATTGTTGTGAAGGAGATGACCCCTAAAAAGAATCCAGCTGACTCCTGGATTGGAGAGACTGACTTCTGAATTCAATATTAATTTGTCCACCTCTGCCTTCCTATGTAAAAATGCCCGGTTGCTTTCAATATTGGACACAGATGTCAATACTCATTGGCAGCTTGCTCTGTGATAGCTGCATCTCAGAAGCTGCTTCCTGTATTTCTGCTGCACACAGTGGTGACATCTGTGTCAATGAGTATTAACTTCTGCATGACAATGAATTGTACACGAAGGTAAGACACTCTAGAGATCCCATGCGCCAACTACTTTTGCCAATGGCCAAGCCTAAAGAGACATAACGAAACAAGACAGGTAATAAATCATACACATGAAGCCTGGTAGCAAATTTAGAAAGCAGTTCCAGGCTAGATAAGGACAAATACCTTACACTCTATACAGGAACATAACCTGCTACTTTGCCCCACTATGGGCTAGCAGGTTCACTAAAATGTATCTTAAAGTGAACCTGTGCCCAGATCATACTAAATGCAGAGCTGTATGAATGTGCTCGTAGCCTTTTATACTGCCGAGTATAGATATTTACAAAACCATACACTGTATGCATCTGTATGCATCGTTTTTGACACCCATGTGAATGAGCCCTTAGAAGTCTTTGCTGTTACCTTAAGGGGCTCATTCACACAGCTTAGAGTCGACCAGTACAGATCCATGCAGCGTGCAAGGTTGTATTGGGCCGCTCCCGGGAAGGACAGGTGCTGCGTAGGATTTGTACGCCGCAGCCTGTTCTTCTCTATGGGAGTATCCGGCCGTACGCTCACCCGAACTGTCCTGGCCACACCATTTTTGTAATTTTTCATTCTTTTTTTATTTTTTACTACAGCTTTTAGAGTTTGTAAAAGACCCCCAAGCCATATATTTTCTGAAAGCGTAGGTCCGGTAGACTAAAAAGATGGTGCTACTAATTAAGTAGGCCCTGCAACAATTGACAAAGGTTTGTCAAATCAATATTAAACCAATAAAAACACTCAAATTGATAAAGCACATTACACTCAATATCAGTGCTCACAAAAAATACTTTTCCAAGTAAATCTAAAAAGATAAAACTGTATATTAAATAACAAATATTTGTACATTTTAAATTGCGCATTTTGACGAAACGGTAAAACAATTAAGTAACGCAAAACTGTAAATAAGCAACTTATGTAAAAAATCGTTTGTGCGCTGTGTTGGTGTGTGTGTTGTGATAAAATGATACAGGCGTACATTTAATCGCAACACAGCATATCACAATACACGGCAATGCATCACAATGCTTTGCCATGCGCTGCCACACCGTTCAATTAATGTTAAGAAAAAAAATGAAGCACTGCGATGCTCTCTAACAAAGCAGCGCATGTGCATGGCATACACCACAATATGGAGCACATGTACAGTATGTTATCTGTGTGTGTGTGTAGGGGGGGAATTATTTATTTCTTTTATTCAGTGGATATTTTCTCCTCAGATCCCCACTGCCTTAGCCCATATAGGCAGGGGAGAGCAGCGGGGATCGGCTCCAGGCGGGGAGGAGAAGCTGTCAGATGCCGGCGGGGGGGGGAGCACCCGGTATTTAGCGGCTTGTCAGCCGCTGATGACAGCTATTATTTTACAGGGGACCATCGGGGGGACCCTTGTAATATAAGTTCATGGTCACTAAAGCAGCCATGCAAAAGGGCTTATAGCAAAAGGGTAACAGCCACCGACGTATGGCATACCGACGTGGCCAGCTGCAAGCGCTTGTGTTTCGCATTATGCCATATGTCAATGACAGCGAAAGGGTTAAGGCCTGGTTCACACCTGTACGTTTTGTAGCGCGTTCAACGCTCTACGAACGCTCTACAAAACGCTCAAACATGAAAATCCCATTGTTTTCTATGGGTATGGTTCACACCTTGCCGTATTTCAGCTCATCTGAACGCGCTACAAAACGGCCTACGCCTGAAAAGGTACATGAGCTTCTTTGCGGCGTTTTTGTCGCGCGTTTCCACTGGGATACAGCCAAGTAGCCCTCGGAAACTCGCGTATGTCGTATGTTTTTTTTACCGCAAATCGCGGTAAAAACGTGCGTCACGAAACGCGCGACAAACGTGCATATTTAATACGCCTAGGTGTGAACAGAGCCCTAAGGACCACTATTTCGTAAAATATTGTATCAATGAAATTAATTGTTGACAATGAAATAATATTTTACAATGTGTTCTGGCTTTTAGAATAGGCAGATGTGACCAAGTTCTACATTAATTGTTGTAATAAAAGCAGAATCTCAGAAATTTGGAGACCGTGTACTTATGTTGGAAATATAATGAAATAGGTCATCCAAATATCACAGCTTTGAACTTGCGCCATCATAGAGAGGGCAAGAGTAGAACTGGACAGGGTTTCCCTAATTATGCTCTGATGAAGAAATACTAAATTGGATTTCTCAGTAACTTAACGACTCTATACACATAAATTCCTGACATGTCCCGTTATAGAGCAACAATAAAACATAAAACAAAATCTGCCTTTTATTAAAAAGCAATTATTGCGCTTTAATAAAGTAATATTAAAATCAAAGTTTTTTTAAAGTTATTTTAAATGCTGATTAAATCACTTGGAATGGATGCTGCTCCTTAATGTATCAAAGTTTGAGCTTCCTGCAGAATCATCTAATCCACCGAGTGCAGATATCCTGTTTTAGGCCTCGTTCACACCAGACACAGTGCGTTCCGGCCTGATTCTGGCCAAAGCGCACTGCATCGCATTGTGGCCGGCTCACTATGTTGTGGGCGGGAGGGGCCGCGGTGATCCATTGAAGTGAATGAAACCAAAGCCACGCCCTCCAGCCACTATGCGATTGACCGCACTGGAACGCAAGGCACGTCAATGCCTGCAGTCCGGTCCAAACAAAATAGTGCTTGCAGCAGACCAGATCGGACCACTGGCATTGATGTCACTTGCACCCATGTCCCTTGTACCCAGACTCAGATTACACCAGTAAAAGTTGAGTCATCAGAACAAGACTGGATCTTCGTCTAATACGCCATTAGAGTCATGTAAAGCAGCATATCAAAAATTATTGCAACGTCCGGAGACCTTGTTGAGTCTTTGCCTGATTAAAGGAACCTGCAAGGTCTCAAAATGTCGCTATATTTAATAAGCGGATTGAAACGTCAATAAAGGCGTCTCGGATGAAGATCCAATGGTATGTTGGTGACTTATCCTTTTTTTGAATCATGCGGCGCCATACGCAGGTTACTACAGCACCCACAAAGAGAAGAAGGGGATATAACGGTCAGGTGTGCAGTGGGACATCTACATGATTCTTTTTTTACCTGGACGCTCTCTACATTGAACAGTACGATTGTGTCACGTTCCGCCAGTTGACTCCCACAATCCAGAAATATAAAGCTGGGGTAACTGGCTACCACCCAATGTGATTGAAAACTCCTTCAAGGGTCAGGACTGATGTGCACGGCTCAGTGTTGCTGTCACTACATAACGAGGTGTATGAACTGGAAGAATGGAAGAATGAGAAAGGGCGTCTGTGAAAGTTCGCATTTTTCCATCTCATGGTATAACCACTAGAAGCTAGTCACATTCACCTGATTCTGTTATGCTGAAGATGTTTCATCACCCATTAAAGAAGCTTTTCTAGAACTGAGTGGCAAAACGTCTTCAACAATACAGAGCAAGTCCACATGAATTTGATTAAATATCACTAACTAATGAGGAAGGGGATGGGAATACATGTCCCAATGATATTCATTGTGCAGAAAATGAATCAGGTAAAGTGTACCCAAACTAAAAAAACTAAAGTGTACTGCAGTCTAGCAATCCTTAGATGGGGTGGCTGCAATAGTTTTGCTTTTCAAGCTAAGCACATTTTTTCAGCAAGAAATGCAGTGTTAGTCACTTCTTGTGAACTAAAAAACAATGTTAAAATTCTTCAGTAAATTACTAATCCCATCAGCTACTATGTAATGAAGATGAAGAGAAGAAGCCATGTTTGAAGTCCAGCTTGTTAAAACTATGGCTCCATATGTAGATAGGAAGAGAGGAAGTACGGTTTGAAATCCAGCTTGTGACAAGCAAAGCTCCATATATAGATATGAAGAAAGGAAGTCAAGTTTGAAGTCTGGCCCCATATGTTGATAGGAAGAGAGGAAGTCATGTTTGAAGTCCAGCTTGTGACAACCATGGCTCCATATGTAGATAGGAAGAGAGGAAGTCATGTTTGAAGTCCAGCATGTGACAACCATGGCTCCATATGTAGATAGGAAGGAAGAAAGTCATGTTTGAAGTCCAGCCTGTGACAACCATGGCTCCATATGTAAATAGGAAGAAAGGAAGTCATGTTTGAAGTCCAGCTTGTGACAACCATGGCTCCATATGTAGACAGGAAGAGAGGAAGTCATGTTTGAAGTCCAGCTTGTGACAACCATGGCTCCATATGTAGATAGGAAGAGAGGAAGTCATGTTTGAAGGTTCAGCCTGTGACAACCATAGCTCCATATGTAGATAGGAAGAAGGAAAGCCATGTTTGAAGTCTGGCTCCATAGGAAGAGGGAAGAGAGGTTTGAAGTCTAGCTTGTGACAACCATGGCTTCATATGTAGATAGGAAAAAAGGAAGTCATGTTTAAAATCCAGCTTGTGACAACCATGGCTCCATATGTAGATAGGAAGAAAGGAAGTCATGTTTGAAGTCCAGCTTGTGACAACCATGGCTCCATATGTAGACATGAAGAGAGGAAGTCATGTTTGAAGTCCAGCTTGTGACAACCATGGCTCCATATGTAGATAGGAAGAGAGGAAGTCATGTTTGAAGGTTCAGCCTGTGACAACCATAGCTCCATATATAGCTAGGAAGAAGGAATGTCATGTTTGAAGTCTGGCTCCATAGGAAGAGGAAGAGAGGTTTGAAGTCTAGCTTGTGACAACCATGGCTTCATATGTAGATAGGAAAAAAGGAAGTCATGTTTAAAATCCAGCTTGTGACAACCATGGCTCCATATGTAGATAGGAAGAAAGGAAGTCATGTTTGAAATCCAGCCTGTGACAACCATATCCATAAGAATATAGGAAGAGAGGAAGTCATGTTTGAAGTCCATCTTGTGACAACCATGGATCCATATATAGATAGGAAGAGAGGAAGTCATGTTTGAAGTCTAACCTGTGACAACCATGGCTCCATATGTAGATAGGAAGAAAGGAATTCATGTTTGAAGTCCAGTCTGTGCCAACCATGGCTTCATATGTAGATAGGAAGAGAGGAAGTCGTGTGTGAAGTCCAGCCTGTGACAACCATGACTCTATATGTAGAGACTAGTGATGTGCATGGGCTTTGTGAGAACCCAATTTGCCCAAGCCTGCACAAAACTGTGACTAACAACAGCCCCCCCCTCCAGTTGCGGCATTTCCTGCCCCTTTGTGGCATGTAGCTGTGGGACATGGAATATCCCTGCCACAACTGACTAGGCCACAGTATTGAGAGGGCTTAGCTGAACTCAGGAGAACTGGCTTCACACCAAGCTCCTCACCAGTATCTTAATACAGAGCCATGGTTTTCACAAGCTGGAATTAAAATTACTAAAGAAATATAACATTTTGTTTGCTCTTTTTAGCTTTAAGGTAGTGACAAGGACACTGCATTTCTTGCTGCAAAAATGTTCTTAGCCTAAAAAAGAAAACTAATGCAGCCACCATATCTAAGGACTGATAAGCTGCAATGTTAGAATTTTTAGGTTTCTGGCTTACATACACTTTCAGCTCAGTAACCATAAGAAATAAGACAGCCCCCAAAAATATCACTTCCTGGATGAACTATAGTTTACTCTATTTACAGTATATCATGTAATCTCACCTGGAACTAGGAGCCAGCTTTAAAAACCTAGAAGTCAGCACTACGCAACCTGCATATGATTACTGTATATAGGGATGTGAAAGATACATGGTTGAGCAATAGTTAAAAGGAAAACATTTGTACATTGCCACCTAACTTTTGAGGTTTACTAGTGTTGTCTAGTTGTCAATGGAGCTGACTCCTAAAATAATCCTGCTGGCTCCTGGACTGGATAAACGGACTCCTGAATTCCATATTGGTTTGTCCATCCCTGGCCTAGACCAATACTTCATAGAAGCCTAATGCTGGCCACTCACAACCAAAGTTTGTCCCTCATTTCACCTGTCAGATCAACAGAATTTCCCAGAAACTCTTTAATGTGGCAAGGCATACACATAATGGATTGTATAGACTCTATAACTGATCTGATGGATAGAATCTGAAGCACAATCTGCCCCTGTCTGGCTGGCATTTCAATGCTCAGCAGAGAAGTACTATCACTTAAAATCTACACTGTCCTGGTATGTCTCCTTCTTGTCCCACATCACCATAGGGATCATCATTATTCCAGAAGGGTAGATAGTCCACCCCAACCTCTATACTCACCAGGCCACTGGACAGCCTCTTCTCCACATAGTGGTACAAGCACAGGGGGACAGTGGCCCAGGACCCGCAGTGGAACCCAGGTGGCCGAGCTCCATGGACCTCATCATACACCCTCATATTGTAATTGAAGGGCATCAAGGTAGTTTTGCATGGCCAGCAAACATACTGGCTGCAGGTCCAGGATCACCAGCTTCAGGCTCGAACTTCACCATACATTCTGTCAGGTAAGAGAATGGGGTCTGCTCAGCAACCAGATTGGGGAAGCACCGCATGAAGTCCCAGAACTCCCTTTATCCAACTTGGCCAGCCGGTAGTCCAACAAAGTGAGAGTCAGTGGCTCTCCTGTCAGCACATGTATGGTTTCAGTTTTGAAAAAGCCCAGGCCAAATAGAACTAAACCCTGGGAGAGGCCCTGCTGTCCATACAGTCACATTAATGCTTGCTGCATCCCAGCGTTGACCTCCCACATGCAATAGCTCTCAATGACTCGGTCACCAGAGGTTTTTTTCAGTTGTCATGGTGGCCAAGACTTATCCAGATCCGTCCAGAATGATACCAAAGATCATCACCCAACTGCTAGCTAAAAACCTCAGAACTACAAGCTTATAAAAGACTCCCATCCACTTCAAACTGGCCGCTTGAAAGGACCTACTCTGAACTTTCTCTGTTACTCAGTCAACAATCTGGATGACCCAGGAACCAGTGAAGGCAAAAGAAATGGATGACAGCTCAAAAGCATAGTTTTCACAAGTCACCTAGATACCTATTTAGTTTTTAACCATCATTGAAGGGTAGCTTGAAAGTATTTATTCCACAGCAAATCCTGTACTGCAAGGGTGGACAAATTAATATGGCATTCAGGAGCCAGTCAGTCCAATCCAAGAGCCAACTCCACCGACGACAACTAAAGTAAACCTCAAAAGTTAGACGCCAGCAGTCATTTGTAAGGAGCATTGGCAACCTGGCTCCCTGGATTTGTCCAGTCCTGATTTACAGTAGGCTTGCTCGAGGTCAGAGACTTTAAATGCCGAGGACTGCCAGGCAACTGATATTTCAGGAGGGCTATTTTAATGTAATGGCTCCAACCGCAGATGCTCATACTTGCCTTTAGTTTTCTCCCCTGCCACTCTGCCTGATGATGTGACATAACATACCAAGTACTTCTGGGTATGAGGGGTCCTTCCTTCCTCTCAGGTGACAACGCTGGTGCTTGGGGATAGACTTGGAGTGGAGAAGAAGGTCCTCAGCCCTGTGTAAGTTTCAAGTCAAGACTTGGAACATACAAAAGGCTTTGTCTCTTCACGTGGGGAAATTTGTGGCGCGTAGGAGAAGGGAAAGTAAGCATAAGCAGCAGTTGCGGCCGGCTCTAAAGAGTACCTGTTCCTTAGCCCTCCATGGAACCCTTGTTGTGCTTAGTTATTTCATTTGCAGGGTATATTTTTTCTCCGTATTCCCACGTATCAGACTGCACAGGGAAACGCGTTTACTCACGGAACAATATTTACATAACCGTCAATATCATCGTTTTCAGTGTGATATTTTTGGCCAGCATGGCTAGCCCCGTAGAATGGTACGATTGTGTCTATTTTGGGTCCATGGTTCACAACTGCATGGCTGAAATACGGTTTCCAAAGCATTCAAACACATGATTGTTTACAGACAGGACTCGGCATCGCAGCCAACTTCACTCTGTATAGAACAGCTGCTGGGAACGGCACTCTGCTATGTGCACAGTGCGGCAGTCCTACGATCACACCCCAATTCTGAACACAGCCACGGCCAGGCAGAATCTCAACACAAACAGTCCAACAGTATACATCAATGGGATTGGAGGGATCGTAGTGTCGGTTGTCCTCACATTCCTAAAGAAGCAAATACATCAACAACAGGAAATTGTACTTCATCAGATGTCTATTGACCCGCTATCCTCCTCTCTGCAACTCAGACCTGCAATCGTCTGCCATTGGCCTGACTCGCCAAACAATTCCCCTTATCCGAGCTGTACAAGCCAACTGTATGGAAGGGACGGAACTGGTAGAGTCATGGAGGCTCTGAAAACGCTGCCCGCGTGGCCGGCTCCGGTCTCCTGGGAGGGCCGACAATCGTTTTCACTTCTTCCAGCGCAGGGTTTGTATGAAAGGCTCAGAACTCAAATGTTCATTATTGCAAATTTTGCAAAGACAATGAGCAAGGTGGAATATAGATGTCCACATACCATTGGGTATGCATATACCGTGGAACATATACCATTGAGAATGTATATACCGTGGGCCATATACCACTAAGAATGCATAAACCGTGGGCCATATACCACTAAGAATGCATAAACCGTGGGCCATATACCACTAAGAATGCATAAACCGTGGGCCATATACCACTAAGAATGCATAAACCGAGGGGCATGTACCGTAGACCACACACCTCTGAGTATGTATATACCGTGGGCCATATACTATTGGGCAAGCATATACTGTAAGCCATATACAATTGAGAATGCATATACCGTGGGTCATATACCATTGAGAATGCATATACCGTGGGCCATGTACCATTGAGAATGCATATACCGTGGGCCATGTACCATTGAGAATGCTTATACCATGGGCCATGTACTGTAGACCACACACCACTGAGTATGCATATACCCTGACCATATACCATTGGGAATGCATATAGCGTGGGCCATATACCATTGAGAATGCATATACTGTAAGCCATATACCATTGAGAATGCATATACCGTGGGCCATGTACCATTGAGAATGCATATACCGTGGGCCATATACTATTGAGAATGCATATACCGTGGGCCATATACCGTAGACCACATACCACTGACTATGCATATACCATGGGTTATATACTATTGAGAATGCATATACCATGGTCCATATACAATTGGGCATGCATATACCATAGACCATGCACCATTCTGCATGCAAATACTGTGGGCCATGCACCATTGAGTATACATATACCTTGGACCATATACCATTAGGTATCCATTAACTGTGGACCATGTACTATTGGGTATGCATATAGTGTGGGCCATATACCATTGGGTATGCATATAGTGTGGGCCATATACCATTGGGTATGCATATACCGTGGAACATATACCAATGGGTATGCATTAACCATGAGCCATGTACCATTGGGTATGCATATACTTTGGACCATATACCATTGGGTATGCATTAACCATGAGCCATGTACCATTGGGTATGCATATACCTTGGAACATATACCATTGGACATTCATATTCCGTGGGCCTAGTACCATTGAGTATGAATATATCGTGAGGCACATACAACTGAGGATGCATATACCGTGGGCCATGTACCATTGTTTAAGTTTGTCCTCATAATACACAGTTTTGTAAGCCAAAGGAGATTGTACAATCAGATTGTATAGTGCACGGCTAGGGCTTGCCACACATGTTACAATCATACAATTTTAGATCTACCAAAACGATATAATACGAGGACCTACCTGGCTGCCATCCAATCAATCTGTATACAATCAGTGAGGACCTTTGCTCTACAAACTTGTTGGTAACTCTAATAGAGATTGTACAATCAAATTGCAATGTGTGTGATGAGCGGAGCTTTAAGCCAAGGGAATGTCATCTGTTACCCCAATCGAACCTTCTGTGTGACCACCATAAATATTCACAAACGTGACGGAACTGTCACTCGATCGAGCCAAAAGCAACGTGATCCTGATATCTGTGGGTAGCAGCAGACATCGATAGTTGTGCGGGAACAAACGATTGGCTGGGTTGCTTTTGGTAATGCGGCTCCCAAGTAAAGGTGACAACAACCGTATCTTTCTTCTCTCATATACATTAATATGCACATCTAATGTAAACCCCACTTCAGCGGTCATCCAATGTCTTTGAACGACTTCAGATGGCCACACATACAATCTGATTGTACAACCTTCCTGAAGGGTCACCATACATGTTACAACCTGAGCATACAATCTCTGTTCAATCAACTTTAGATCTACCAAAACTATGTAATATGGGGACCGGCCTATAAGATTCAATCAATGTAAAGCGAATCAGATGGGCCCTTGTACTACATACTTGGTGGTAGCTCTAAAGGAGCTCGTACAATCAGATTGTAACGTGTGTGGTGAGCTTTACAACATGAGGACAAACCTAAACAACCAATCAGTATCAAATCAGCCTATATAGGTGATGACAGATCTAAAAGAGATTGTACAGTGCCAGGGTAGGCAACCTGGGCCCGCCAGCCGTTGTGGAACTACAAGTCCCATGAGGCATTGCAAGACTCTGACAGCCACAGACATGACTCCGAGACAGATGCATTATGGAAGTTGTAGTTTCAGCACGGCTGGAATGCCGAGGTGGCCTATCCCCGAGTTAGATCAAGGGTTTGCAACCCCCAGCCGTGGTGGAACTACAAGTCCCATGAGGCATTGCAAGATTTTGACAGCCACAGAAATGACTCCCAGAGACAGATGCATGATGGGAGTTGTAGTTCCACCACAGCTGGCGTACCGAGGTTGCCTACCCCTGGCATACTGTATGGGCAGTATTCAGCAATGACAAATTCCATAACTTTACATGCTTTCATGTCACCCGGCTGTGATTTTCCCGGCCCCCCCAGCAAGCCGCAGCCGCAGACACTCGACACAAAAAGTGCGAGGCGCACACTGACAGTGAAGACAGAGGATGACAATGACAGCCAGCTACGGGGGTGAGCAGTCGTTTGCTGTGCCTTTCAATCTGGTCTCATCTGCAATGTTAGAGGGAAGACAGACTGCAGTGCACCCGAGTGCCGCTACGATACGGTCAGACCTTGGCACAGCAGGGGGGGGAATCGGCATGCATGTGAAGGCTCAGGAAGGGAACACACACAGCAAAACTCAGCGCACACAATCCGCTCACAACATTTATAAACACGCAATCAAAAAATCCCCGACATATACAATTTATTCATCACAATACATGAGGAAAGAAAACGGGCCAATTACAGGGAGAGAATGTGTCCCTCGCCATGACGTATCCATCCGGCTGTCATTGCTGACCGGGCCACAGCAGCTACATTAACCGCTGAGATGCATAACCTGCTGTCCATCTCAGGGGTAGGAAACCTCGGCACTCCCGCTGTGGTCAAACTACCACTCCCAGCATTTCTCTGGGAGTCATGCCTGTGGCTGGCAGAGTCCTGCAATGCCTCATGAGACTTGTAGTGCCACCACAACTGGAGGTTGCCAACCCATGTTCTAACTTAGGACTAAGCCTCCTCGGCACTACAGCTGTGATGAAACTACCGCTCCTAATATGTCTCTGGGAGTCATGCCTGTGGCTGCCAGTCTTGCAATGCCTCATGGGACTTGTAGTTCCACCACAGCTTCAGGTGGCCCACTCTTGATTTAACTCAGGGATAGTAAAACTTGGCACTCCCAGCTGTGCTGCAGCTACAAATGCCAGCATGCCTCTGCCTACTGGGAGTCATGCTTGTGGCTGGAAGAGTCTTGCAATGCCTCATGAGACTTGTAGTGCCACAACTGGAGGTTGCCAACCCATGTTCTAACTTAGGGCTAGGCCACCTCAGCACTACAGCTGTGATGAAACTACCACTCCCAATATATCTCTGGGAGTCATGCCTGTGGCTGCCAGTCTTGCAATGTCTCATGGGACTTGTAGTTCCACCACAGCTGCAGGTTGCCAACCCTTGATCTAACTCAGGGCTAGGCAACCTCGGCACTCCCGGCTGTGCTGCAGCTACAAATGCCAGCATGCCTCTGCCTACTGGGAGCCATGCTTGTGGCTGGAAGAGTCTGGCAATGCCTCATGGGACTTGTAGTTCCACCACAGATGCAGGTTGCCATCGCTTCATCTATCTCAGGGGAATTGTCCAGTCAGCAGGAACTGAGGAGATTTTTTCTAACGAATAAACCTGTTCTGATGACAACTGTCTGAAGCAGGTGTAGGCAACCTCAGCACTGCAGCTGTTGTGGAACTACAAGTCCCATGAGGCACTGCAAGACTCCGACAGCCACATGCATGTCTTCCAGAAACAGAGACATTATGTAAGTACTAGTTTCTGGAGTGCCGAGGTGGCCTACCCCTAAGTAAGATCAGGGGTTGGCAACCTACAGCTATGGTGGGACTACAAGTCCCATGAGGCATTGCAAGACTGACAACCAAAGGCATGACACCCAGCGGCAGATGCATTATGGCGGTTGTAGCTTCAAGACAGCTGGGGCTTACTTACTATCCCCAAGTAAGATCAAGGGTTTGCAACCTCTAGCAGTGGTGGAACTACAAGCCCCATGTGGCATTGCAAGACTGACAACCACAGGCATGACACCCAGTGACAGAAGCATGATGGGGGTGGTAGTTTTAACACAGCTGAAGCTTCAAGGTGGCCTATCCCCAAGTTAGATAAAGAGTTTGCAACCTCAAGCCATGGTGGAACTACAAGTCCCATGAGGCATTGCAAGACTGACAACCACAGGCATGACTCCCAGTGGCAGAAGCATGATGGGAGTCGTAGTTTCAGCAAGAGTGCCAAGATTGCCTACCCCTGATGTAACCGGTGCCCCCGATCTCCTCCCATGACCCCTACAAACAATCCCAATAAAAAACCCTCCGATTAACCTTGATGCTGTTCCCCGAAGGTATCCCCACCGCTACGTGTGCAGACCACGCCGGGGATCCGCGACGTTATAGATCCGCATTAACGAGCAAAGTGTACGAAGCCGCTCGGTGGAATGTTATCGATTCGATCTGACTCGCCGCACTTTTTCTTTACCCGCGTTCAATAAATTCCTGCGTAAGGGAGCTCGTTTTTTGTCTGACGCTGTGACCGGCGGTAGCGGTGACACTCGCCGGAGGCTGCGAAAAGGAAACGGTTAACAGAGCACAAGCTCCTTATTGTTCGCCTGTCAATGAAGCAGCCAGAGCGAGACCAGCTGATCCCCATTCAGCGCCACTAAAACCATTCACAGCAACCTTTCCTCCTGATGGTGGACGCCGGGGCGCTAGGGACGTTCCAGCCGAGGCAGGAAAAAGGACGACGAGCCTGCCGAAACGACAAAATAAATTGAAAATAAACCCTCTTCCGCCTTCGGCTTGTTTACATTGTGCAGAACACGCATTTCCCTCCAAGGAGGAGAAGGGTTAACGGCAGACTAGCAGCAGCTTTGTCTCCTCTACTTTTCCAGAGCTCGCTCTCCTCTCCTCTCTGTGTGTGTGCCCGCCATTCAAGTTTCTGCCTCCTCATTCCGCCCGGAGAGTCGCAGCGGCCGCAGAAACGTCGGGGGGAGGAATCTGAAGAGGTCACAGAGACGGTTGGGGGGGATCTTTCCCAACTACAGACAATAATAATAATATGATAATAATTTTAATAAAGTAACGTGGCGCACAAGTCGTGGAAAATGTCACATTGAGCCAACCGGTGACACTAAGTGCTCCCGGCAACGGAGAACAATAGTGAACGCGCACTGGATGGGCAACGCACAGTGACAGGAACCGTACCATAAGGAGACATGGAGGCACCTTATAACACCAGGGGCTCCGTGACACACAGGGTTAACACTACACTACACCCCCCACCTAATAAATGGGATTCCAGATCTGATCAGAGCAGCAGCAATGCAGATCGGGGTATTTAGGGCAATAAGTGAGGGGCCCCTAAGAGCAATCGGAGGGGCCCCATCGGCTCCTCTGCAGACACACAGATCCTGCCATGGAACCAGTCCTTGCAGGCGTCGCACTCGATCATGAAGCGGGTCACGTCGTAGGGCAGGCGGCAGATGCAGTACACAGGCACCGTCGCCATGTTAGATCCCCGCTCACAACAACACTCCCAGCCAGGGACGGGCAGGACACCGGGGGGAGCCGGGAGAGGGGAGGGGGGAGAGCCGGGCGGCACAGCTCGGGATCCGGGCACGATGCGGGGGAAGAATACAGGAAACTTTCCGTGGGCTCTCCCCGAGCTCCTCCCGGATCAGAGCGAGGGAGGCGGCGGCTGAGCGGGGCTCGGAGCGGGGACAGGCTTTGTCTGTGTGCCCCCTGGTGACAGCTCTGCCTGCCTGACTGACTGAGACACACACACCGACGGCGCTGCAACACACAGCCCTGCACAACGACACACACTATACGTATAACACGGCTGCCGTACACAGCAGAGAGATACACTCCACATAACACACTGCACAACGATTTACTGAGGTACACCATACACATAGGACACGCTGCGCTCAACTACACAACGCTGAGCTACTGTACATAACACAACGCTGAGGTACACATAACACACTGCAAAACGCTTGAATGAGGTACAAAAGACACATAACACACCACATAACGCTTCACTGAGGTACACAATATAGATAGGACACGCTGCACTGAACTACATAACACAACATTGAGCTACTATACATTACACACTACATAACAATTCACTGAGGTACACTACACAATATGCTACACAACACTGAGCTACACTGTACATAACACACCACAACGCTTCACTAAGGTACACAATACACATAGGATACACTAAGCTACATAACACTGAGCTACTTTACATAACACACCACATAACGCTTCACAGAGGTACATTACACACGTCAGACAACACTAAGCCACCCAATATATTACACAACACTGAGTTACAGTATATATAACACACTGCATAATGCTTCACTGAGGTACATATAGGATACGCCAAACTAATCTACATAACACAACAGTAAGCTACTATACATAACACTTCCCTGAGGTGCACTACATAACGCTTCACTGAGGTACACATAGGACACGCTGCACTGAACTACACAACACTGAGCTGCTGTACATAACACACTACGTAATGCTTCACTGAGGTACACTACACACATTACACAATATGCTACACAACACTGAGCTGCACTGTACATAACACACCACAACTCTTCACTAAGGTACACATAGAACACATTAAACTACACAACACAGCTACTATACATAACACACCACAGCGCTTCACAGAGGTACACTACACACATTAGACAACACTGAGCCACACAATATATACTACACAACACTGAGCTACAGTATACATAATGCTTTACTGAGGTACACAATATACATAAGACACGCCAAACTAATCTACACGACATGACAACACTGAGCTACTATACATAACGTGCTACATAATGCTTTACTGAGGTGCACAATTCATATAGGACAAGCTGCACTGAACTACATAACACAACACTGAGCTACTTGAATGGCACCCCAATGCACCTCCAGGCACGCTGCCATTGCAACGTGCAGTGCCGCAAAACTGTTTATTGCAATGTGGTGGGGGAAAAAATGAATGCATGCACTAGGCTTTTACCACATACACAGTATTGTGGTACCGCACAGTGCCCTGCAACATACATCCACCTGGAGGTGCATCAGAATGCCATTCAAATGAATGTAATCAGCATGCCTAACGTGCAGTGTAATGCTGTGTGTTATAGTGTGCGCTAAACACACGAATCCTGTGTAATTAGCACAATGCTATTATGTGAACAGGCCCACAAACATCCCTAAACTGGGGCCTTAGCTGGTAACAACTTGTGTGTATCTGACCAGATACCTCCAACAATGTCCAACTGTCAAATATATCTGACCAGACACCTCCAACATGTCCAACTCTCATATACACTATATTACCAAAAGTATTGGGACATCCCTCCAAATCATTGGATTCAGGTGTTCCGTGAAATTTCCTTGCTACTAAATATTCTGCGGTCAACTGTTAATAACAAAGTGGAAGCATCTGTGAACAACAGCAACTTAGGCACGAAGTGGTAGGCCACGTAAAATGACAGAGCGGGGTCAGTGCATGCTGAAGTGCACAGAAGTCACCAACTGTCTGCAGAGGCAATAGCTACAGATCTCCAAACTTCGGGGGCCTTCAGATTGGCACAACAACAGTCCGTAGAGAGCTTCATGGAATGGGTTTCCATGGCCGAGCAACTACATTCAAGTCTTACATCACCAAGTGCAATGCAAAGCGTCGGATGCAGTGGTGTAAAGCACGCCGCCACTGGACCCTAGAGAAGTGGACACGTGTTCTCTGGAGTGACAAATCACGCTTCTCTGTCTGGCATTCCGATGGACATGTCTGGGTTTGGCAGTTGCCAGGAGAACGGTACGTGCCTGACTGCATTGTACCAAGTGTAAACTTTGGTGGAGGGGGGATTATGGTGTGGGGATGTTTTTCAGGGGTTGGGCTTGGCCCCTTATTCCAGTGAAGAGAACTCTTAAGGCATCCACATACCAAGACATTTTGGACAATCTCATGCTCCAAACTATGTGGGAATAGTTTGGGGATGGCCCCTTCCTGTTCCAACATGAATGCGCACCAGTGCGCAAAGCAAGGTCCATTAAGACATGGATGAGCGAGTTTGGGGTGGAGGAACTTGACTGGCCTGCACAGAGTCCTGACCTCAACCCGATAGAACACCTTTGGGATGAATTAGAACGGAGACCGCTAGCCAGGCCTTCTCGTCCAACATCAGTACCTGACCTCACAAATGCGCTTCTGGAAGAATGGTCAAATATTCCCATAGACACACTCCTAAACCTTGTGGACGCCTTCCCAGAAGAGTTGAAGCTGTTATAGCGGCAAAGGGTGGGCCAACCCAATATTGAACCCTACGGATTAAGACTGGGATGCCATTAAAGTTCATGTGTGTGTAAAAGGCAGTCGTCCCAATACTTTTGGTAATATAGTGTGTGTATAGAGAGAGAGAGAGATCTGACAGATGCCTCCAACATGACCAAATAGTAGGGGAATATTATTGGAACATCAGCTCCATGTGATAGTTACAAAGTACTGAACAGATTGCATGGAAGGTTCCTGATAAACCTAAAAAACAGTCACTGCAAGCTGGTGCACCACCCCGGAACCTGCATGAGAATACAATACATGTGTCGCCATTATGGCTAGTGGGAAAGTAAAACAAAGCAGACTGTGCCTACAAGTTCACATACCACAACATAAGTCTCTACAACTGGGTAAGCAACGTTGGCACGCCAACTGTTGTGGAGCTACAAGTCCCATGAGCTGGGTGTCCCCAGACTTATTGCCGCCTGGGGGGAGGGTTGGGGTGTGGGTGCTACACACAGTCAGTGGATGGGGGTGCGGGTGACACCACCCTCTGCAGGCTCTTGGCAACCTGAAACGCTCTGGCTGGCGTTATGAGATTTTCTACCCCTGGTCTACAATGTCACCTTTCTTCCAGGTTCCTCACTAGGATTGGTATGGCTGTGTTGTAAAGATCATACATTTATGCAGGTGGTTTAACTGTAGATGGCTACACTACATAGTACTACAACCCTCATCAATTGCCTTATTATCATTGGGAAGTAGCAGTGTGAATGTGGCTTCCAGTTATGACCAATAGGACTACTTTATTATACTTCTATAACTCCTATTTTCACACTAGCGATGATCTTCCCTTTGGGATATGTCTTTATTGTATTGTCATGCAGGTTCCGGGACGGTGCATCTGTTTGCAGTGACCATTTTCTAATGTTTACCAGGATCCCTCCATGCAATCTAGTCAGTATGTTGTAGTGATAACCTTTGTAGGTAGAAAGATCCATCTACTACGTGGATTATTGAGCCCTACTCAGAGAGCTGTCCAGAGATCCAATGCCAAGCAGGAGCCTATAAAGTATCTCCCTCTGTCTACCTGGGGGTAGCTAAGGGAGTCCTAGGGTGCAGGATGGGTTTAATTCTCCCCTACATGTCCAAGAGCTGGGAGCATAAGCGTCCAGACGTGACTTTTACATTCTACCTCGGTAAAGCTGAGACATATCTCCGCGGAATGTTACTTTATGGGTGATGTAGATCCACTCTGTGGAACATACAACATCTGGAAAACCGCATGCTCCAGTGTCTGCCTGGTGAGTAAAACTTTTTTTAAACAGTCACTTTATACAGGTTGTTTCTGGACACTGGTGTATTTATTCTGGTCTGATGTGCAGGATATGCTGGTTGAGGCACCTAGGCCCAAGGAGGCAGGTTTGGGTTCTGAACCCTTGGAAGAAAATATTAAATTAGAGCAACGTGAAGCTGAATATTATGATATAGCCTATCCTTCAAAACGTTTTGTGGATACCAAGACCCACGCAACCATTTGTGTAACCCAGTTTCACATATCCAGTTTCCATTAAGCATCAGTACGTGTACAATGATAGTTCTTACTGGTGTGGTTCTCTATCAAACACATGCTACACACCCACTGTGTAGGTCACACCATCTACTCTGAAATATACATTAAACAGTCCCACCCTAAGGCCCTGTACACACAGGTTGTCATAATGTTACACGTAGGGCATGGTCCTACCATTCTCTAAACAATGGGAAAAGAGCACGTTTTCTACCTTGCTCAGTATGCCTGAGCACCTAGCCACCTTCTTGCTTTTGTCCTGTGGCATCCTGAAATTAATGTGTTGTGCCGTGTCAGTCCATCATTATGCTGTGTCCTTTCTCCGAATGGTCCCCTTCCCATTCGGAAGAGGTCTAAAGCTGAAATGTGAACACTGGATGCCTGCTCGCATCTAATGACTTCATATAATATGATGTAATATATACTAGAATAGTTTTTGACCAATGGTGCTGTCGGAGAAGTCCAGCAAGCAGCCATAGAATTGGTACTGTGAGAGCCATTGCGCATTTGCGTGTGACACGGTTTCGGGCTGGTAATGCTCGTAGTTGTGCGCATGCATGCAGACGCTAATGCACACGTTTACGTGCATATGCTATGCGCGCTTTTTACGCCCAACGGCGCTCACGTTTACTCATGGCGCCAAAGGCCTATTTAAACTTGCATCTTGCATGCACTCTGTGGTGAGAGTATTTCAGCTAGTACCCTGCTTCCTTTGTCTCTGTCCCTGATTCTGTTGTTCCTGATATTGACCTGGCTTGTTCTTGGACTCTGTTGATTGCTGCCTGCCCCTGACCTTGGCTTGGACCTTCCTTCCGTTTGCTGATTACATTCTGCCTTGCCTGCACGTTACCAACCCGGCCTACTCCTGACCCTGCCTCTGTCTGCTGATTTGTACCTCGCTGCCCGCCTGATCGTGACCCGGCTTGTTCCTTAGTTCGGCTCTGCTCTGCACCGGTGCCAGCTTCACCCATTGCTGACATCATATTCCAGGAATTGACTGCCATCATCGTCCTTCAGACTGGTCCGCCTGCATCTCCAGCTCCGGGTGTATCCACTTCACCAGACACTCGTGCCCCTCTTCTGTGCGTCACATGCAAGACCAACGTTTCGGGGCCACGCAGGAACCATTCATCAGGGTGGCATACTGATTAGAAGACCAGGCTCCGATTGATTCAAGGTCATTTCAAAAGTGTTCAATAGAGTTGAGGTCCGGGCTCTGCACAAGTCACTCAAGTTGCTGAACACTAAACTTTTCAGAGCACGTCTTTATGGAGCTGGCTTTGTGCACAGGGGTGCTGTCATGCTAGAACAGGAAAGGGCCTTCCCCAAAATGTTGGCTCAAGGTTGGGGGCACACAGCTGTTTAGAATGTATTTGTACTATATGCTGTAGCATTTATAGTACCTTTCACTGGAAACACCTTGTGGCAGTGTAAGCCAATGCCACGGTGTAGTCTGGCAACTATGGCACCCAGGACTCTCAGCCAAAGGGGCTGAGAGGGTCCAGAGAGTAAACCGTTTTGTAAGGAAGAACCAGGCCTTTCAGATTCCTCCAGGTTTTCAGAATTGTAGCTGGGATCTGGAGCTCTGGAGATTTCTTAGAGCTCTGGGTGGGAGGAAATCTCCAGTCCTGGGGCCAGGTGTTGCCAATGACCAGCTTGGGCTGATCAGGTGGCTGAGAGCAGCCTACTTGGGAAGCCAGCCCAGTGCTCAGTGGTGTGGGAGTTTTGGAGTTGTGTGTGTGTGTGTGTGTGTGTGTGTGTGTGTGTGTGCGTGCAGGAGGCACACAGACAAACGCAGACTCGGGTGCATGCTGGACACACAGGGAACAGCCAGGGGTGGCTGGGAGAGATCAAGAAGGTCGGTGACCCTAGCACCTCTGGTACACACTGCTAAGAGAGCAGATTGAAGGCTCACGAGGGGTGAGCAGCGTGAGTGTCTTGGAGCTGTGGAACGCTACAGAGCGAAGCTAAAAAGACTGTCCTTTATGTTGCGGCTAGAAACCGTCTTGTGCACAGGGGAGGTCTATCCTGTGGATGGAAAGATACTTTTTTGTGTTTTGCCCTAAATCAACTGCATTTTACTTGCACCTCCTGTCTACAGTGGAGTGTCCTTGTTACAACCTGAACTCAACAGTTTGTAGGGATGTCCAGATACTTTTGGCTATATAAATAGGTGTCGTGGTCGATTGTCCACAAACCTTTTACTATAAAGTGGATCAGTGACATTCTTCAGACCAGTTACTTCTACTTTGCAGGCTTGACAAGGCTGTAGAGTGACCCTGGGGGCCAGAGAACGTTTGAGTACTGAATGCATTCATGATGTAGACTTAGGGCCGAATTTCCCACAAGGCCAACCGAGGCCCGGCCTCAGGATGGCAGCGATTCCTATTGCCCGACGCCAGGGACATGAAGATACGGGCGCCGGGTAGTTGTTTTCTACATTGTTTTCTACATTTAGCCCTGCTTTGGGCTAGCAGAGCTAAATGTACAGTACATCCTGCTCATCTGTCCTACCCTACTGTCCTAGAATGGGGAGCAGAGTAGAATGGGAGCAGAGCAGAAAATGTCCGTTCTCTGCTCTGCTCCATGTAAACAGTGAGAGTGGAGAGCTGCACTTGCAGCCTTCCCCTCTCAGCAGTCACAGGAGTTCCAGCACATTGCTGTGCTAGAACTCTTGTATTGGAGGTGACAGGTTCATAACACCTATCACCTCCAAATGCTATCACACAGGGGCTTGTTTGTTCCTGTGTGATAGCAATAAAGTTAAGTGGGGAAAAAATCAAATTGAAACAAAAAATTATAAAATAAATAAAAAAATTAAGAAAAAAATAATAATGAAAATAAAAAATTAAGAAAAAAAAGTTAAAAATAATACATATTTAAAAAAATTAAAACTAACCCTGCCACCCCTGCCATCCATTGTGAAGGGGGGGAGGTTGGTGGACAGGGGGGTACATAGAGGAACCTGGCCTTGGAGGAGCAGAGAGAGTAAATCCGTCCTTGGACTTAGTATGCTATGGAATACAGAATCAATTTACTTTACTACCACATAAATGTTACCTAAAGGAGAACTGTTGGGAGAGTAAAATGTACTCTTCCCAATAGTTTGAGTCGGCGTGTGACACTGCTTATTGCTCAGCACACAGGTTCTCCCTGCAGAGAGCGGTGACTCATAGCCATTGCAGGGATTCCCCCCTCCCTATAGTTCTCTTTTAAGGTGTATTTCCACTATTGCAGTCAAATTTGAGAAAACCCCACTGTATGGGCTGTACTATAGGATGCATCATTTTTCAGGATTTCCAGAGGATGGTTTTCTGTTTTTATTAGGGGAGATTTGTGAGTGCTTGCGGTGCGTTCCAGCAGCTACTGGAACGCAGCGCGAACGCAGCTAATGGAACGCACCGCAATTGGTGTGAACAAACTCTGTTTACTCTCCCCAGTGATCAGACTGCAACATTGTAACTTTTTTTGCATTCTGTAAAGGTGACGGTGCAGCAGGGGCTGATCTGTGCCAACATTTCAGAACAGAGCCAAGAACAACACAGGAATGTCAAAGCCATAAAGTGGATGCTGAGTGATGCCTAAAAAAAGATGGCACTGTCCTTCTGATACAACACATAATGCCACATTACATGAGCTCTTACTGCTGGATTCCACTGGCCCTTAGGGCTCATTCACAGGGGCATGCACACCGTATGGACCTGATCCCGGTAGGGTGCTGCGTGTAATTGCACACAACAACCTGTCCCTATGGGAAGAACCCACACTTGGGTGCAGACAGTGTTTGCATGTGGCAACGTGTAACTGTGTGCAGCCATGCCTTCCCATAGGGAAGAACAGGATGTTGTGTGCAATTACACACAGCACCTGTCCCTTTCTGGATCAGGTCTTTTTACAGGCGTGCATGACCATCTGAATGAGCCCTTAAAGGGGTTCTTAACATTGGAAGGCAGAGGCTGGCTTCCCAATCATGACATTAGCGTAAATGTCTGTCACAGTGTCACATAATCATGAGCCTGTCCCTGACTTCCGATCATAAACAGTGACCGGGAGCTCAGGGGCAACCGAGACCGGGTCTCACCCGGAGCGGATACTGTGTGACACCCAGCTGTGATGTCATCATGCAGTCATATTTTTGATATCACCAAGATGGCTGCCGGCAGAGAGTGGAGGGGCCGTTCACCTGGCGGGATAAGGTATGCCACGGGTTCCTCCCTCTCTCTCCTGCAGCTGTCAGGCTCTCGGTCCATGACCGAGTGCTTGACTTTTTAGAGGGTGTGACACCAAAATGACTGTCAGTCATTTTAGTGTAATCCGGGTGCGGGCCGCACTCCCCTTGTGAGACCACTGCAGGAGCTAACGGCGACAACATGGTTACAGCAGTGCATATGTGTTAACCACTTGCCGCCGGCTGTAGGCATATATATGGCAGCCCAGCGTTATTCATAACAACATCAACTTTTACTAAACCACAGAAAAGAGAGAATAAAAGTATTTTTTTATAATTTTTATAATTGGATTGCTTGGAATTGCCAGGACACCTCCCCCTCCGGTGGCATAAAATAGGCAGCAAACTGGTGGCTCCATGTGGCCCGAATGGTGGCTCCATGTGTGGTACCATGGATGCCGCTCCAATTAGTACTCTCCATGGAATGCACTAATGAATCCTCAAATAGGAATCCATCTCTCTGGCGTACGAAATTGTGAAGGGCACAAGCTGCCTTCACCGCAGAGATGGCATTCTCCAATTTGAGGTTAATAGGAAAGTGTAGAAAGTGCCATTTATTTGAAAGTATGCCAAATGCACACTCCACCACCCTGCGTGCTCGGGTAAGTCTATAATTAAAGACCCTCTTCTCAAGGCTCAATCCACGGCTTGAGTAGGGCCTCATAAGATGCTCACCCAGAGCAAATGCCTCATCTCCTACAAAGACGTAAGGCATAGCAGGATCACGGGTGCCAGGCAGAGCGGTGTTCTCCGGAAGGTCCAGATCATTTTGACGCAGCCTTTGTCCAAAGTCCGAATAGGCGAATACCACCGAGTCAGAGCTGCTTCCATATGATCTCACATCAATATACCTGAAGCAGTAGTTGACATCAGCTACAGCAAAAAGTACAACTGGAAAAAAAATTATAATTAAAAAAACGACTGCCACTCCTCTTCGGTTTTATCATACGTATATGCTTTCCGTGTAGGAGGGTCACACATGCCATTTCACCCTGCATAACACAAACACACACAGGGCACAACCCGCACCAGCCCAACGCACAGGGCACAACACGCAACAGCACAACGCACAGGGCACAACACGCAACAGCACAACGCACAGAGCATTATACTTACAGTCACAGCACATCGCACAGAGCATTACACAGTCTCATATACAGTTACATCTAACTCATTTGATGCTTCTTGGTTAAAATGTTTGATTGCTCTACAATTATACGTAGGATTATGTGTGGAGTGATGTTAGTGAACTTACCGCAAAGTGATGATCAGTCTTTCCACTGGTGCAATGCTGTCTCTCATAAATGTGTCCTGCCGTTCCAAAGGGATGGACATCAACCCCAGTAGCTCATCAAAACTGTACAAAATAAAAGGTGAGGGTTAACACTACCAGCAATTAAGCAATGAAGTGGTGCTTTAAAAGAGCATATGGGCCATGTAATCAGAAAAATATACTAGCTTTGTGTTTAACATACATTTTACTCACATATACATACGTGAAAGACAGGTTGATTTGATGCTAGCTTTATTTTCTATCTTGCTATCCCGTCTGTTTCCCAATCAAATCTATGATGCTACTATCATATGGGACACAACAACAATAAGCATTGTACATGTACTAACCTGTTTATGGACATGCGTGTGTACACAAATAATTTCTCCTCATGTGCACAAAGGGTTTCGTACATGGCCCAGAACTGCCCTCTTTGTTGTCGGTTCGCGATGACAGGATGGACCCAGAACCTTCGCCTGCTCTGTCTCCTTCTCCTCAAACGCATTATATGCACTGCTGCAACTATTGCTGCAGTACGTCGTCGTTTGTAGAGATCCATGTTAACAGACTGCAAACAACACAACAATGGTGCATCTCAGGAAGTCTTTTTCATTGGACGCCTCCGTAAAGACAGGAAGTCTTTTTCATTGGACGCCTCCGTAGTCAATCCAAAAATGCGCGTACAACGCGCGTTTCCAAGTGTCGAAAACGCTAGGTAATACGCTCATAAAACGCACATAAAAAACGTGCGTAGAACGCACATATAACATACGCTCAGGTGTGAACCCATCCTACAGCTCACCGCCCTGCTGCCACATGTATGTTTTTGGCCAGCAGCAAGTGGTTAGCGTGTATGTACTTAACACTAACAATATATTGAAAGCCATAGACTCAATTTACAAAGCTTTAATACAAGGATAATGAGCTTTATTTTCACCATGTGGCTGTAATTTTCAATTCTTATTTGACTCCGTTGACAATAGCTCACTATCATTATCCTGGTGTGTTGGCTTTATGAATCCTACCTCATGTCTTCTTCAAAGTAACCCTAGCTCAGACAGATGATAATTGAGTTTCAATAGGTGTCTGTCCATGAAAGCAGGTAAGGGAGCTATTTGAGTTAATATTCTGTTAGATAAAATAACAATTTATAGGAAAATAAGCCTTTCAAAAGGAGAATAGAAGAGAAGCACTCAATTGTTTAAGGTGCAAATGTCCTATAATTTATAATAAAAGCATCATATAAGTTATAAAGCCAAGGTTTCGGGGCCAGGTCGGGTCCCTTCTTCAAGACCACAGAGTGACCCGGCTCAGCAAACTTCAAATTAAAAAATAAAAGGAGCCAGGTGCAGATGCAGTCATTTTTTTCCAGTGTTCAGGCCACCATGGATGGAAAATGAATTGATGAATCTATGAGCTTTTTACACGTTCAACTCACAGGCTGAATGAAAAAATCTATGCATGTGTGGCTCGGCTTACACTCGCCGACCTTTTCTACCATTTGTCTGCTCATTGGACAATAGGACTCATCTCAGTGTTGAGGTCCTCCCAGGCTCCCTGTGCTGTCTTTCTCCTACCAGCTGCCTAAACATTACCCTATCCAGACCCCAGTGCCTGAAACCATGTTAGGCACACACTGATTGCCTCAAAATGCACAACATCCCACTCCAGGGGTGTCGACACAGGCAGCTAAATTTGCAGTGCTTTAAAACATGCCATTTTGTTATGAATACATTACTGGACTGGAGTATGCTTAAAGTAGTATTAAACATGGCCGGTTCACACCACAAAGAGTGCGTTCCAGAGCGTTCGGCCTCTGGAACGCAACCTGACCGTCTCTCTGCGTTCAGGGGCATGGCGGTGCATTGAGGTCATATCACGCCTGCGTTCCAGTGCGATCTGCAAAAATGCTGCATTATTTTTGCAGATCTCACTGGACTGGAACGAGGGCACAAATGTGCAATGCGTTAGGGTGCAGGCGATCGCACTGTGGGCGGGGGGGGCGTGGCTGCGGTGCCATTGACTTTAATGCACGGCCGCTCCCGAATGCAGGGAACCGGCCGGGTTGTGTTCCAGAGGCCGAATGCTCTGGAACGCACTCTTTGTGGTGGGAACCGGCCCTCGAACCTTTTTTCAATAATGAAAAAAGGGTTTGCCTTGCTGTATCTGTTTGTGAAAGGACACATAGCTTACAAGCACACACAAGGGTGGCTCCATAGGATGCTCCAGGGGAAAGGAGTCACCCTAAAACAGTATATCGGGGCAGTGCTCAGGGGACCAGCTGATTTTGCAGGAAACTAAACAACATCAAGGAGCAGCATCCATTGTAAGTGATTTCATCAGTATTTGAAATAGCTTAAAAACCTTTTGACTTGAATATCACTTTAATATTTTCCTGACATTCCACTACAGGGATTTTTTGTAGAAACCTCATTCCATTCTACAGCAACCTTTACTATAGTGATTGATCAAAGCACTTTACAAAAACGGAAAATGCAACTGTACCAGTTAACGTACCTGTTTGCCCTGATTTTCAGCACATACACAGATGCATTTGTAGATACATACACACTGGAAATTCTATCCCCATTTATCATTTCATTTCACTTTGCAGTCTAACAATATTTAAATGAAATTAAAGGTGTGTGTACATTTACGTGTCATAATCCTGGGCATATATATGATGAAAAATGCCTAAGCAGTGGTTACCATACGGGAAAAGGTTGTGTCCAAACAATTAATAGATCTACAGATATACACTGAGTGGCCAGATTATTATGACCACCTGACGTTTGTAGGCAAATTAGCTATAATTTCGCGCTGAAGTTGCTAGAGGGCCAGACCATTATAAATAGGGAAGCAGGTTGTTCACCACGACAGTAGAAGTGATTTTTTTCTGAAGATATGGGTAAACAACGCGATTTAACAGCCTTTAAACGTAGGATGATTGTTGGCACTTGGAGCCATGGAGCGAGTATCAGCAAAACAGCAGAATTCGTTAAATGTTCAAGAGCAGATGTTGTTAAAGTGTTTAAAGACTGGACTGTCAGCCGAAAATCTGGGTCTGAACGTGCGAATTGTGGCCGTCAGCGACTAGTCAATGTTAGGGCAGAACGGAGAGTGGTAAGACTGGTACAAGACCACAGAAGGGCAACTGTGCCGCCCCAATAGGGGCATAGAATATGAGATGCATAGCCTCAGTTAATATTAGCATTGTTATATAGGTTAGAATTTATATAGTGTGATTTGCCTAACTATTTTCTCATAGCTAAATTCATGTGTTATCCTATGCTGCCATCTAGTGGCCTTTTGTTGTAATGTACATGTTTTTCTGTGATTCTTTGTGATGTCTACGATGTATTTCCTCTCTGTATGTAGACCCACCCTTCATCATGTGTGCAGTACTTCCTGTGTCGTGGCCACAGTTAAAAGCCACATGTAACAAGGACACACAGGTAATCTGCACAGTACGTAGGAAAGGCATCATTTTCTGACCGCACAATACTATAACCGTTCAACTGCTGTTCCTATCATCTGCTGTAACCTGATGTTAAAGAATAAACACCTCTTTTGAATGAATCGGTATTGACGAGTTCAGCTATCTGACGAGGATTGTCCGCAGTGAGTATATCTGCTTATACAGGCCAGGCATAGAGGTCTCAGCAAGGGATATATTTCGTTATCAGAACGATCGGAGTCAGAATAGACAGAAAATGCATAGAATTCT
>NW_017307265.1:437725-441741 GCF_000935625.1 Nanorana parkeri | reverse complement strand
CAGTCGAGCATTGGAAAAAAGTCATGTGGTCCGATGAATCGTGGATCTGGCATCATTCGGACCCTTTAATTCATGTGGAACAACGTCTGAATAGCACAACATACCAAAGTATCGTTGCTGATCAAGTTCATCCTATCATGTTGATGGCGTATCCCAATTGAGATGGCTTCTTTCAACAAGACAATGCGCCATGCCACGGTGCTCGTAATGTGCAGGAGTGGTTTCAAGAACATGAGGGAGACTTTACCTTGCTTAGGTGGCCCCCACAATCACAAGATCTCAATCCAATTGAGCATTTGTGGGATGAAGTTGAAAGAGCCATCAGGCAGCTGGTTCCACAACCATCAAATCTCACAGAACTGGAGAGTGTTATTCATCAGGGATGGTGTCAGATTCCTCGCATCACCTTTCAACATCTCGTGGAGTCAATGCCAAGAAGAATCACTGCAGTATTAAAGGCAAAAGGTGGCCCAACGAAGTACTGATGGGGTGGTCATAATAATCTGGCCACTAAGTGTACATTGCAGGGGCAACCCTACCATATGTGCTGACTGTGCAGCTGCACAAGGGCCCTCTGGGACTAAGCGACCCATGTATACTAGATGTGGGTTGCGTGGGTGCTGACTCCCTTTCACTGTTGCATAGACCTTGTTGCATAGACCTTGACTCACTTTTAGGGCAGGCGAGAAGCAGGAGACATTCTTGAAAGAGAAGTCAAGTCAAACCTTTTTTAGGCTTTACTTCTCTTTTGGATCAGAGGAGTAGATTTACTAATGTGCTCCTGTGACCCCTAGTCAGCATATAGCGGACTACTGCCCACTATCTGCGGCACAGAGCCGGGCCACTGCCAGGAAGGATCCCAACATTATTGTCGGGATCTACACCAGTTTCCTGGCTCTGCCTCTCTAGAGCCAGAGCCCGCCATGCCCCTCCCCTGTCTGTCCCTCCAATGAGCTCTGGAGGAACAGAAAGGGGAGGAATGCACTCACAGCTTTTTTTTCAGGGAGAAGACACCAAGAGCTGAGTGATCAGCGGTTACATGATCCCTCAGCTTTCAAGAGAGAGATGGCGTGTGACAGCTGCAGGGTCCTACGCTGGCTCTAAGCAGCGGGAAGATTATATTTTACTCTCCCCGCACTTCTCCTTTAATAATACCAAATCCGGGATCCTGGTTTGTAATATCATAGTGGGTTCCCTGCCTGTCTGGCAGCAAACTTTTCCTATTTTCTTTTGACAGACTGTGTCACATACCTGAATGGAGACCAAGCTGAATGGGGGCTACCCTTGCACCTGTGATGTGTGGTACCTCTGGTTTTGGGTGAGGCATTCCCCAGCCTCATCCCCAGCACGTCCCGCCCCACCGGACAAAGCCGCGCCCCAGCTGGCCAAAGCCCCACCCCCAATTAGGTCCCCAAACTAGTGTGAAGGAGGAAGGGAGGAGATAGGGAGGAACCTCCCTGTCCCTCACTTGCTCGTACCTGCTGAGGCATCAAGGTTGATGGTGGGTTTATTTTTCTTTTTTTGATTGGACAGCTTGGACCAATGGTCCCAGCCATCCACAGAGCTCACGCCTCTAACAAAGATTAGAGGCTATGACAGCTCTTGCCTCAATAGTTAGGTTACACAAGCAGTGGGGAAGCCCACTGCTGTGTAACCTAACTACCTGTCAAAAGCCGGATGCAGCGCTGCCTGTAATTAACAGGCAGCACTCCATCCATGACAGGTTACACAGCGGGGGGGAGGCTTTCCCTGCTGTGTAACCTGATAGAAGCCAATCTGATTGAAGAAAAAAGCTGTCAGCTTCAGGCTCCATAATACTAGGTGAGGCTCTGCCTCACCTGCCTCCCCTGACCACACGTCCCTGCCTTGCATCCCTTGTCCAATTCGCCTGGAGATGGTATCAGTAGGAGTGAAGACTCAGGGAGCACTAGTGGGGAACCCTGTTTCCCCAAAAATAAGACATACCACGAAATTAAGACCTAGTACCATTTTTGGGAATTGCTAAAATATAAGACCTACCCCGAAAATAAGACCCAGTTGTGACCTTTCCCAGGGCCGGTGGTGGCATAAGGGGGAACTTGAAGAGCTGGGCGAGAGAGTCAGCGGTGCCAACTAAGCCAGCGCTAGAGGAAGCGAGGCGGCAGCGGAGGGAGCAGAGCCGCATGAGCCGATGTTTCCTCTATAGCGCCGGCTCCTGTCACAGGCGGAGTGATACCAAATGCACTCCGCCTGTGAGGAATCGATAGTGAAAGTGTGCTTCGCTCATTCTGGTTACCAAATTGCTCTTGGAAAGGTATGGCATCCCTGATCACGCTATTCTTAACTTTGCCATTTTGGATTATTTAATTTGGATTTGCATTAACTTTGGTTTGTTATACATTAAAAAAAAAAAAAAAGACCTACCCCGAAAATAAGACCTAGTGTGTTTTATTGCTCATTCTGGTTACCAAATTGCTCTTGGAAAGGTATGGCATCCCTGATCACGCTATTCTTAACTTTGCCATTTTGGATTATTTAATTTGGATTTGCATTAACTTTGGTTTGTTATACATTAAAAAAAAAAAAAAGACCTACCCCGAAAATAAGACCTAGTGTGTTTTATTGAGCAAAAAAAAATATAAGACAGTGTCTTATTTTCGGGGAAACACGGTATAGTAAGCTGAGAAGGATCTGTACTGGAGCGTGAGTGCGATGACCTGAAGACAATGGCGGCAGAAACCAGACAGTGGATTTGGAGCAGCCACGTGTAGCTGGAAGCTGGAACTGGCACAAGTAGTATTAGTACAGAGCCAAGGCTGCTGAATCCAAACGGAGCCGAGTAGATAATCAGAATCGGTGTTAGGGGTTATAGGTCGGGGGTCATACAAAGGAGAATATGATACAAAGTCAGGGTGCCAAATCGGTAGAAACAAGCAGAGTTGAAGTCACAAGCCGGGGTCATACACAGGAGAATTATATATGAAGACAAGGAGCCGAATTAGTAATCTGAAGCAGAGTCGAGATCATAAGCCAGAGTCATACTCAGATCAGCAGAATCACAGGATAGGTTGCAGGGACACAGGAAGGAGCTAAAGACCAGTCAGCAACTAGCTCATGGCACACACTGGTTGTTATAGGCCATCTTATACCAACAAGCATGCCAATGTGCGTGTGCACACTGGTACACGGGCACAATTGCTAAGGCTTGTGTGCAGATTTTCCAAGTGCACACGTGTCTACGCGCGCATCCACGCGCACAAACACTAGCACTTATGCACCTGCCGGTCAAAGCGTGTTTGTCCATAATCTTGTAAATAGGACCGTGCACACGTGCAAGAATCCATGCTGTTTTTTTCTTAATTATCTTACAGACTACAAGTGATGAAGAGTTCAGGGCATCACACGGGCTATTCTTCATGTCTGTCTATCTATCAATCTATCTCTTCACACTTCTACAATCTGGAAAGAACGAATGATGATGTTGTATCCAGGCTGACAGTAAGCTTCCATTTCTACACAGAGTTTCACAGCTGCTGTCTAGGGATTGGAGAGAGCTGTGACATGAAAAAGGAGCAATAAAGAACTTAAAACTCCCTCTATGCTGAGGTATTGTTAAATAGATAACAAGAGTATCGATGTGAATCACTTTTCGTTATCTTGAGGCTGATTTTTCTGGGATCTTTAAAGGTTTGTTAACACCTGCGTACTATAAAATCTGCACAGGACTAGACCATCTGTAACTTCATGTTTACTTAGAAAAACAGAAAAGTAGACATGAGCGATTCTTTGTTTTTTGGACACATTTCCGGAAATTCGTACATTCAGGGTTGTGGGGAAGAGACCCTTGTCCCTATCAGTATGGGGGCACCCTCCCAATGCCGAAGGCACGTGGCCTGGTGTGGCGCAGGGAGGGGGGGCTTTCGAGATCACCCCCGGCTTCCTGCTCTGCCGGGCCTGTGCTCGGATCAAGGATCTAGTAGTAATTTAGGGGGGGGGGGGGGGGCCCCTTCCCCTTTTTCTTTTTCCCTTGGGGGGGG